>NW_026283144.1:0-1717 GCF_023373465.1 Oncorhynchus keta | reverse complement strand
TTGTCACGTTCTGACCTTTATTTTCTGTGTTTTGTGTTTAGTTAGTATGGTCAGGGCGTGAGTTGGGTGGGCAGACTATGTTTGTTTGTCTAGGTTTTGGGAATTTCTATGTTTCGGCCTAGTATGGTTCTCAATCAGAGGCAGGTGTCATTAGTTGTCTCTGATTGAGAATCATACTTAGGTGGCCTGGGTTTCACTGTGTGGGTGTGGGTGATTGTTTCCTGTCTCAGTGTGTGCACCAGATAGGACTGTTTTTGAGTTTCACATTTTTTGTTTTGTTAGTTTTGTTCATGTGTACCTGATAGCATTAAAAAGTACCATGGAAAATTACCACGCCGCGTATTGGTCCTCTGATCCGTTTCGCCTCTCCTCTTCGGAAGAAGAGGAGGAAACTCGTTACAACGTTAGCTTTTTTCATCCTTGCTTCCTTATGGGCTTTTGGATGGGTGTTCTTAAGGTGATTCCTTGTGGGCTTTTGGATGGGTGTACTTAAGGTGATTCCACAGGTTGGTGGGATTATTTTATTTAGCCGTTGCTGAACCCGTGCTTACATTTTTATCACAAATAAGACACCTTGCTTTCCCTGGTGCCAATTCAATGTAACACACACACACACCTCTCTGAAGTGACAAGGATACTGAAGAGTGTGCTTAGGAGACAGACATACTCTCAACTGTTTGAACAATAAAAATAGAGTTTAAGTTACCTGTGATGAATGTTGAAAACAAAAACTGTAATTTCTCTATGCAGGAAATCCTATTTTAATAATGGGCATGGTACGAATTGACTACCAAAGTGTGAGTCATTATTCCCATGAAACCTTCCAGCAAAATCTGAAAAGCGGTTCCTTCATAGGATGTTTTTAGATCCACTTGAAATAAGGCCTGTGTTTCGTGTAGGGATTACACACCTTGCCAATTTGATAACTGTGTAGATATCCATAGGACAAGGTAACTCTGATCAATATTGGCTAAATATAAGCGAAGGTAAAAATAAATTGTAGAGTGGATTTATGAAAAATATGTTGACAAACGTTACCTTATCCTAGTGAGATTTACACAAGTATCAAAACACAGAGGCGGTTTAAGACTGCACGAAACACAGACCTTATTTGAAGTAGATCAAGACATTCTCTTTGGAAGACATGAACGGTAAAATAACGAAGGAACCCCTTTCAAGTTCAGCCGCTAGTTATTATGGGAATTATGACGCGTCGACTATTTCTCTCTATACCATTTGTATTTCATATACCTTTTAGTATTGGATGTTCTTATAGGCACTATAGTATTGCCAGCCTAATCTCGGGAGTTGATAGGCTTGAAGTCATAAACAGCGCTGTGCTTCAAGCATTGCGAAGAACAGCTGGCAAACGCAAGAAAGTGCTGTTTGAATGAATGCTTACATGCCTGCTGCTGCCTACCACCGCTCTGTCTGACTGCTCTATAAAATATCAAATCATAGACTTAATTATAATAAACGCACAGAAATATGAGCCTTTAGTCATTAATATGGTCAAATCCGGAAACGATAATTTCGAAAATCAAAACATTTAACCATTCCATATTTTATCAAAATATTGCTGTTACATTGCACAACATTCAATGTTATGTCATAATTATATAACATTAATTTATTTTAAATATGCAGGTTTAAAAATATACACTTCTGTCTATTGATTTTAAGAAAGGTATTGATATCTATGGTTCAGTACATTCGT
>NW_026283143.1:0-12154 GCF_023373465.1 Oncorhynchus keta | reverse complement strand
TAGTAGTGCTATGTAATACTGTGTTGTAGTGATATGTAATACTGTGTTGTAGTGCTATGTAATGTTGTGTTGTAGTGCTATGTAATGTTGTGTAGTAGTGCTATGTAATGTTGTGTAGTAGTGCTATGTAATACTGTGTAGTAGTGCTATGTAATGTAGTGTAGTAGTGCTATGTAATACTGTGTAGTAGTGCTATGTAATGTTGTGTAGTAGTGCTATGTAATTCTGTGTAGTAGTGCTATGTAATACTGTGTAGTAGTGCTATGTAATTCTGTGTAGTAGTGCTATGTAATTCTGTGTAGTAGTGCTATGTAATACTGTGTTGTAGTGCTATGTAATACTGTGTTGTAGTGCTATGTAATACTGTGTTGTAGTGCTATGTAATGTTGTGTTGTAGTGCTATGTAATGTTGTGTAGTAGTGCTATGTAATACTGTGTTGTAGTGCTATGTAATACTGTGTTGTAGTGCTATGTAATACTGTGTAGTAGTGCTATGTAATACTGTGTTGTAGTGCTATGTAATGTTGTGTAGTAGTGCTATGTATACTATTAATAGTAGTGCTATGTAATACTGTGTAGTAGTGCTATAATAATGCCAGAAAAGTGCTATATAATGCTGTGTTGTAGTATATGTAACACTGTGTCATTGTGGAAGTGCTATGTAACACTGTGTTGTAGTGCCATGTAATGTTGTGTTGAAGTGCTATGTAATGTTGTGTAGTAGTGCTATGTAATGCTGTGTTGTAGTGATATGTAACAAATACTGTGTTGTAGTGCCATTTAATGTTGTGTTGTAGTGCATGAAAAATACAGTTGTAGTAGTAGTGCTATGTAATGTTGTGTAGTAGTGCTATGTAATGTTGTGTTGTAGTGCTATGTAATACTGTGTGTGTAGTGCTATGTAATACTGTGTTGTAGTGCTATGTAATGTTGTGTAGTAGTGCTGTGTAATTCTGTGTTGTAGTGCTATGTAATACTGTGTAGTAGTGCTATGTAATTCTGTAGTAGTGCTATGTAATTCTGTGTAGTAGTGCTATGTACTGTGTTGTAGTGCTATGTAATGCTGTGTAGTAGTGCTATGTAATACTGTGTTGTAGTGCTATGTAATGTTGTGTTGTAGTGCTATGTAATGTTGTGTAGTAGTGCTATGTATACTGTGTTGTAGTGCTATGTAATGCTGTGTTGTAGTGCTATGTAATGCTGTGTTGAAGTACTATGTAATACTGTGTTGTGTGCTATGTAATGTTTGTGGTACTTATGTATGTAATGCTGTGTTGTAGTGCTATGTAATAAATACTGTGTAGTAGTGCTATATATAACACTGTGTTGTAGTGCTATGTAATGTTGTGTATTAGTGCTATGTAATACTGTGTTATAGTGCTGTAATCACTGTGTTGTAGTGCTATGTAATTCTGTGTTGAAGTACTATGTACGTTGTGTAGTAGTGCTATGTAATGCTGTGTTGTAGTTGCTATGTAATAAAATGCTGTGTAGTAGTGCTATTTAATGCACTGTGTTGTAGTGCTATGTAATACAGTGTTGTAGTGCTATGTAACACTGTGTAGTAGTGCTATGTAATGTTGTGTTGTAGTGCTGTATGTGTTGTAGTGCTATGTAAATACTGTGTTGTAGTGCTATGTATTACTGTGTTGTAGTGCTATGTAATGTTGTGTAGTAGTCCTATGTAATTCTGTGTTGTAGTGCTATGTAATACTGTGTGGCTAGTGCTATGTAATGCTGTGTAGTAGTGCCATGTATCACTGTGTAGTAGTGCTATGTAATGCTGTGTAGTAGTGCTATGTACTGTGTAGTAGTGCTATATGTGTGTGAGTAGTGCTATGTAATGCTGTGTAGTAGTGCTATGTAGCCACTGTGTAGTAGTGCTATGTAATGTTGTGTTGTAGTGCTATGTAATGTTGTGTAGTAGTGCTATGTAATACTGTGTTGTAGTGCTATGTAATGTTGTGTAGTAGTGCTATGTAATACTGTGTTGTAGTGCTATGTAATACTGTGTTGTAGTGCTATGTAATACTGTGTAGTAGTGCTATGTAATGTTGTGTTGTAGTGCTATGTAATGTTGTGTAGTAGTGCTATGTAATACTGTGTTGTAGTGCTATGTAATACTGTGTTGTAGTGATATGTAATACTGTGTAGTAGTGCTATGTAATGTTGTGTTGTAGTGCTATGTAATACTGTGTAGTAGTGCTATGTAATACTGTGTTGTAGTGCTATGTAATACTGTGTTGTAGTGATATGTAATACTGTGTAGTAGTGCTATGTAATACTGTGTTGTAGTGATATGTAATACTGTGTAGTAGTGCTATGTAATGTTGTGTTGTAGTGCTATGTAATTCTGTGTTGTAGTGCTATGTAATACTGTGTTGTAGTGCTATGTAATACTGTGTAGTAGTGCTATGTAATGTTGTGTTGTAGTGCTATGTAATACTGTGTTGTAGTGATATGTAATGTTGTGTTGTAGTGCTATGTAATACTGTGTTGTAGTGCTATGTAATACTGTGTAGTAGTGCTATGCAATACTGTGTTGTAGTGCTATGTAATACTGTGTTGTAGTGATATGTAATACTGTGTAGTAGTGCTATGTAATGTTGTGTTGTAGTGCTATGTAATTCTGTGTTGTAGTGCTATGTAATACTGTGTTGTAGTGCTATGTAATACTGTGTAGTAGTGCTATGTAATGTTGTGTTGTAGTGCTATGTAATACTGTGTTGTAGTGATATGTAATGTTGTGTTGTAGTGCTATGTAATACTGTGTTGTAGTGCTATGTAATACTGTGTAGTAGTGCTATGCAATACTGTGTTGTAGTGCTATGTAATACTGTGTAGTAGTGCTATGTAATGTTGTGTTGTAGTGCTATGTAATACTGTGTTGTAGTGATATGTAATACTGTGTTGTAGTGCTATGTAATACTGTGTTGTAGTGCTATGTAATGTTGTGTAGTAGTCCTATGTAATTCTGTGTTGTAGTGATATGTAATACTGTGTAGTAGTGCTATGTAATACTGTGTTGTAGTGATATGTAATACTGTGTTGTAGTGCTATGTAATTCTGTGTTGTAGTGCTATGTAATGTTGTGTAGTAGTGCTATGTAATACTGTGTTTTACTGTGTAGTGCTATGTAATACTGTGTTTTACTGTGTAGTGCTATGTAGTACTGTGTTTTACTGTGTAGTACTTTGTAGTGCTATGTAGTACTTTGTAGTGCTATGTAGTACTGTGTTTTACTGTGCAGTGCTATGGAGTACTGTGATTTACTATGTAGTGCTATGTAATACTGTGTTTTACTGTGTAGTGCTATGTAGTACTGTGTAGTGCTATGTAGTACTGTGTAGTACTGCTATGTATTACTGTGTTGCTGTACTGTGTTGTAGTTATGTGTTGTAATGCTATGTGGTACTGTGTTGTAGTACTGTGTTGTGATGTGTTGTACTGTATTGTAGTTGTGTTGTAGTACTGTGTTGTAGTTATGTGTTGTAGTGCTATGTGGTACTGTGCTGTGTGGTGTTGTAGTACTGTGTTGTAGTGCTATGTGGTACTGTGCTGTGTGGTGTTGTAGTACTGTGTTGTAGTGCTATGTAGTACTGTGTTGTAGTGCTATGTGGTACTGTGTTGTAGTACTATGTAGTACTGTGTTGTAGTACTGTGTTGTAGTGCTATGTGGTACTGTGTTGTAGTACTGTGTTGTAGAGCTATGTAGTACTGTGTAGTGCTAATTGGTACTGTGTTGGAGTACTGTGTTATAGTGCTATGTAGTACTGTGTAGTGCTAATTGGTACTGTGTTGGAGTACTGTGTTATAGTGCTATGTAGTACTGTGTAGTGCTAATTGGTACTGTGTTGTAGTACTGTGTTATAGTGCTATGTAGTACTGTGTAGTGCTAATTGGTACTGTGTTGGAGTACTGTGTTATAGTGCTATGTAGTACTGTGTAGTGCTAATTGGTACTGTGTTGTACTGTGTACTTTGTTGTATTTCAGAAAAGCTGGACGAGATGTTGACTGGGTCCCAGGAGGCTATGATGAGAAAATGCCCCTTGGAGGCGGACTACAGAGCGGCCACCGTGAAGCAGCGACCAACCAGCAGACGAATTACTCAACAAGAGATCAACGTAAGTCGGATGAGTCACTGCTGATTCACTCAGTCACGATTTACTGCTGATTCACTCAGTCACGATTTACTGCTGATTCACTCAGTCACGATTCACTGCTGATTCACTCAGTCACGATTCACTGCTGATTCACTCAGTCACGATTCACTGCTGATTCACTCAGTCATGATTCACTCAGTCACGATTCACTGCTGATTCACTCAGTCACGATTCACTGCTGATTCACTCAGTCACGATTCACTCAGTCACGATTCACTGCTGATTCACTCAGTCACGATTCACTGCTGATTCACTCAGTCACGATTCACTCAGTCACGATTTACTGCTGATTCACTCAGTCACGATTTACTGCTGATTCACTCAGTCACGATTTACTGCTGATTCACTCAGTCACGATTCACTGCTGATTCACTCAGTCACGATTCACTCAGTCACGATTCACTGCTGATTCACTCAGTCACGATTCACTCAGTCACGATTTACTGCTGATTCACTCAGTCACGATTTACTGCTGATTCACTCAGTCACGATTTACTGCTGATTCACTCAGTCACGATTTACTGCTGATTCACTCAGTCACGATTTACTGCTGATTCACTCAGTCACGATTTACTGCTGATTCACTCAGTCACGATTTACTGCTGATTCACCCAGTCACGATTCACTGCTGATTCACTCAGTCACGATTTACTGGTGATTCACTCAGTCATGATTCACTCAGTAACGATTCACTGCTGATTCACTCAGTAACGATTCACTGCTGATTCACTCAGTCACGATTCACTACTGATTCACTCAGTCACGATTTACTGCTGATTCACTCAGTCACGATTCACTACTGATTCACTCAGTCACGATTTACTGCTGATTCACTCAGTAACGATTCACTACTGATTCACTCAGTCACGATTCACTACTGGTCCAGACAAATGTGGTTTCTTTAAAACGCATGTGATCCCAGGTATTCTCTCACTGTGTGGTGTGTGTGGTGTCTGTGTCTGTGTGTGTGTGTGTGGTGTGGTGTGTGTGGTGTCTGTGTGTGTGGTGTGGTGTGTGTGGTGTCTGTGTCTGTGTGTGTGTGTGGTGTGGTGTGGTGTGGTGTGTGTGTGTGTGTTGTAGTCGTTGTTTGAGCGGCAGGGCCTGCCTGTTCCTCCAGGGGTTTCCTTGGGTCTGGAGAAAGCCACCATGCAGCTGCCTCGTGGAATGTCTCGGACCAAGTCCTTCGGTGAGACAATTACATTACTCTAACTATTACCAGAATCCAGTGGCGAACCATGGCTATTGGACCTAGGCGCTCATGAAACAGGCCTGAGGCTGAGCCATGCTACGGGCCGCTACTCACACATAGACAGCACCCGCTCAGATAATGTTACCAGCAACAACAACCAAACTGCTTACACAACCTATGGTAGAGAGGAAGAGGCGAAGCAAGAGGGTCCACTCCCGTGAAAATGTGTCCACGTGGGAATACAGCGGTTCTGTTTAAAAAGCAGACTGACAACCCCCCCCAGGCTTATACCTTTAGAGGTTAAGGTTATATTCAGGTTATAATATCCCAGTCTCTCCCCTGCAGGTGCACCAGAGGATGACAGGATCTCTGTACTGATTGGAGAGACTGACAACCCCCCCAGGCTTATACCTTTAGAGGTTAAGGTTATATTCAGGTTATAATATCCCAGTCTCTCCCCTGCAGGTGCACCAGAGGATGACAGGATCTCTGCACTGATTGGAGAGACTGACAACCCCCCCCAGGCTTATACCTTTAGAGGTTAAGGTTATATTCAGGTTATAATATCCCAGTCTCTCCCCCTGCAGGTGCACCAGAGGATGACAGGATCTCTGTACTGATTGGAGAGACTGACAACCCCCCCAGGCTTATACCTTTAGAGGTTAAGGTTATATTCAGGTTATAATATCCCAGTCTCTCCTGCAGGTGCACCAGAGGATGACAGGATCTCTGCACTGATTGGAGAGACTGACAACCCCCCCAGGCTTATACCTTTAGAGGTTAAGGTTATATTCAGGTTATAATATCCCAGTCTCTCCCCTGCAGGTGCACCAGAGGATGACAGGATCTCTGTACTGATTGGAGAGACTGACAACCCCCCCCAGGCTTATACCTTTAGAGGTTAAGGTTATATTCAGGTTATAATATCCCAGTCTCTCCCCCCTGCAGGTGCACCAGAGGATGACAGGATCTCTGCACTGATTGGAGAGACTGACAACCCCCAGGCTTATACCTTTAGAGGTTAAGGTTATATTCAGGTTATAATATCCCAGTCTCTCCTGCAGGTGCACCAGAGGATGACAGGATCTCTGCACTGATTGAGAGACTGACAATATTCCCCCCAGGCTTATACCTGATTGGAGAGGTTCCCCCAGGCTTATACCTTTAGAGGTTAAGGTTATATTCAGGTTATAATATCCCAGTCTCTCCCCTGCAGGTGCACCAGAGGATGACAGGATCTCTGCACTGATTGGAGAGACTGACAACCCCCCCAGGCTTATACCTTTAGAGGTTAAGGTTATATTCAGGTTATAATATCCCAGTCTCTCCCTGCAGGTGCACCAGAGGATGACAGGATCTCTGTACTGATTGGAGAGACTGACAACCCCCCAGGCTTATACCTTTAGAGGTTAAGGTTATATTCAGGTTATAATATCCCAGTCTCCCCTGCAGGTGCACCAGAGAATGACAGGATCTCTGTACTGATTGGAGAGACTGACAACCCCCAGGCTTATACCTTTAGAGGTTAAGGTTATATTCAGGTTATAATATCCCAGTCTCTCCCCTGCAGGTGCACCAGAGGATGACAGGATCTCTGTACTGATTGGAGAGACTGACAACCCCCCAGGCTTATACCTTTAGAGGTTCCCCCAGGCTTATACCTTTAGAGGTTAAGGTTATATTCAGGTTATAATATCCCAGTCTCTCCCCCTGCAGGTGCACCAGAGGATGACAGGATCTCTGTACTGATTGGAGAGACTGACAACCCCCCAGGCTTATACCTTTAGAGGTTAAGGTTATATTCAGGTTATAATATCCCAGTCTCTCCCCTGCAGGTGCACCAGAGGATGACAGGATCTCTGTACTGATTGGAGAGACTGACAACCCCCCAGGCTTATACCTTTAGAGGTTAAGGTTATATTCAGGTTATAATATCCCAGTCTCTCCCTGCAGGTGCACCAGAGGATGACAGGATCTCTGCACTGATTGGAGAGACTGACAACCCCCCAGGCTTATACCTTAGAGGTTAAGGTTATATTCAGGTTATAATATCCCAGTCTCTCCCCTGCAGGTGCACCAGAGGATGACAGGATCTCTGCACTGATTGGAGAGACTGACAACCCCCCCCCCAGGCTTATACCTTTAGAGGTTAAGGTTATATTCAGGTTATAATATCCCAGTCTCTCCCCTGCAGGTGCACCAGAGGATGACAGGATCTCTGCACTGATTGGAGAGACTGACAACCCCCCCAGGCTTATACCTTTAGAGGTTAAGGTTATATTCAGGTTATAATATCCCAGTCTCTCCCCTGCAGGTGCACCAGAGGATGACAGGATCTCTGCACTGATTGGAGAGACTGACAACCCCCCCAGGCTTATACCTTTAGAGGTTAAGGTTATATTCAGGTTATAATATCCCAGTCTCTCCCCTGCAGGTGCACCAGAGGATGACAGGATCTCTGTACATGATTGGAGAGACTGACAACCCCCCAGGCTTATACCTTTAGAGGATAAGGTTATATTCAGGTTATAATATCCCAGTCTCTCCCTGCAGGTGCACCAGAGGATGACAGGATCTCTGCACTGATTGGAGAGACTGACAACCCCCCAGGCTTATACCTTAGAGGTTAAGGTTATATTCAGGTTATAATATCCCAGTCTCTCCCCCCTGCAGGTGCACCAGAGGATGACAGGATCTCTGCACTGATTGGAGAGACTGACAACCCCCCCAGGCTTATACCTTTAGAGGTTAAGGTTATATTCAGGTTATAATATCCCAGTCTCTCCTGCAGGTGCACCAGAGGATGACAGGATCTCTGTACTGATTGGAGAGACTGACAACCCCCCAGGCTTATACCTTTAGAGGTTAAGGTTATATTCAGGTTATAATATCCCAGTCTCTCCTGCAGGTGCACCAGAGGATGACAGGATCTCTGCACTGATTGGAGAGACTGACAACCCCCCAGGCTTATACCTTTAGAGGTTAAGGTTATATTCAGGTTATAATATCCCAGTCTCTCCCCCTGCAGGTGCACCAGAGGATGACAGGATCTCTGCACTGATTGGAGAGACTGACAACCCCCCAGGCTTATACCTTTAGAGGTTAAGGTTATATTCAGGTTATAATATCCCAGTCTCTCCCTGCAGGTGCACCAGAGGATGACAGGATCTCTGCACTGATTGGAGAGACTGACAACCCCCCAGGCTTATACCTTTAGAGGTTAAGGTTATATTCAGGTTATAATATCCCAGTCTCTCCCCTGCAGGTGCACCAGAGGATGACAGGATCTCTGTACTGATTGGAGAGACTGACAACCCCCAGGCTTATACCTTTAGAGGTTAAGGTTATATTCAGGTTATAATATCCCAGTCTCCCCTGCAGGTGCACCAGAGGATGACAGGATCTCTGCACTGATTGGAGAGACTGACAACCCCCAGGCTTATACCTTTAGACCTTTAGAGGTTCCCCCAGGCTTATACCTTTAGAGGTTAAGGTTATATTCAGGTTATAATATCCCAGTCTCTCCCTGCAGGTGCACCAGAGGATGACAGGATCTCTGCACTGATTGGAGAGACTGACAACCCCAGGCTTATACCTTTAGAGGTTCCCAGGCTTATACCTCTGCACTGATTGAGGACTGACAACCCCAGGCTTATACCTAGAGGTTAAGGTTATATTCAGGTTATAATATCCCAGTCTCTCCCCTGCAGGTGCACCAGAGGATGACAGGATCTCTGTACTGATTGGAGAGACTGACAACCCCCCCAGGCTTATACCTTTAGAGGTTAAGGTTATATTCAGGTTATAATATCCCAGTCTCTCCCTGCAGGTGCACCAGAGGATGACAGGATCTCTGCACTGATTGGAGAGACTGACAACCCCCCAGGCTTATACCTTTAGAGGTTAAGGTTATATTCAGGGTTAAGGTTATATATCCCAGTCTCCCTGCAGGTGCACCAGAGGATGACAGGATCTCTGCACTGATTGGAGAGACTGACAACCCCCCCCAGGCTTATACCTTTAGAGGTTAAGGTTATATTCAGGTTATAATATCCCAGTCTCTCCTGCAGGTGCACCAGAGGATGACAGGATCTCTGCACTGATTGGAGAGACTGACAACCCCCCAGGCTTATACCTTTAGAGGTTAAGGTTATATTCAGGTTATAATATCCCAGTCTCTCCTGCAGGTGCACCAGAGGATGACAGGATCTCTGCACTGATTGGAGAGACTGACAACCCCCCCAGGCTTATACCTTTAGAGGTTAAGGTTATATTCAGGTTATAATATCCCAGTCTCTCCCCTGCAGGTGCACCAGAGGATGACAGGATCTCTGCACTGATTGGAGAGACTGACAACCCCCCAGGCTTATACCTTTAGAGGTTAAGGTTATATTCAGGTTATAATATCCCAGTCTCTCCCTGCAGGTGCACCAGAGGATGACAGGATCTCTGCACTGATTGGAGAGACTGACAACCCTTTAGAGGTTCCCAGGCTTATACCTTTAGAGGTTAAGGTTATATTCAGGTTATAATATCCCAGTCTCTCCCTGCAGGTGCACCAGAGGATGACAGGATCTCTGCACTGATTGGAGAGACTGACAACCCCCCTTTAGAGGTTCCAGGCTTATACCTTTAGAGGTTAAGGTTATATTCAGGTTATAATATCCCAGTCTCCCCTGCAGGTGCATGACAGGATCTCTGTACTGATTGGAGGACCCCCCCAGGCTTATACCTTTAGAGGTTAAGGTTATATTCAGGTTATAATATCCCAGTCTCTCCCCTGCAGGTGCACCAGAGGATGACAGGATCTCTGCACTGATTGGAGAGACTGACAACCCCCCAGGCTTATACCTTTAGAGGTTCCCCCAGGCTTATATTCCCCCAGGCTATAATACCTTTAGCAGGTTGAAGGTTATACTGATTGGAGAGACTCAGGCTTATACCTTTAGAGGTTAAGGTTATATTCAGGTTATAATCCCAGTCTCCCCTGCAGGTGCACCAGAGGATGACAGGATCTCTGCACTGATTGGAGAGACTGACAACCCCCCCAGGCTTATACCTTTAGAGGTTCCCCAGGCTTATAGTCTCTTTAGAGGATGACAGGATCTCTGCCCTGAGGCTTATACCTTTAGAGGTTAAGGTTATATTCAGGTTATAATATCCCAGTCTCTCCCTGCAGGTGCACCAGAGGATGACAGGATCTCTGCACTGATTGGAGAGACTGACAACCCCCCCCAGGCTTATACCTTTAGAGGTTAAGGTTATATTCAGGTTATAATATCCCAGTCTCTCCCTGCAGGTGCACCAGAGGATGACAGGATCTCTGCACTGATTGGAGAGACTGACAAATCCCCCCCAGGCTTATACCTTTAGAGGTTAAGGTTATATTCAGGTTATAATATCCCAGTCTCTCCCCTGCAGGTGCACCAGAGGATGACAGGATCTCTGCACTGATTGGAGAGACTGACAACCCCCAGGCTTATACCTTTAGAGGTTAAGGTTATATTCAGGTTATAATATCCCAGTCTCTCCTGCAGGTGCACCAGAGGATGACAGGATCTCTGCACTGATTGGAGAGACTGACAACCCCCCCAGGCTTATACCTTTAGAGGCTTTAAGGCTTATACCTTATATTCATTCAGGTTATAATATCCCAGTCTCTCCCCTGCAGGTGCACCAGAGGATGACAGGATCTCTGCACTGATTGGAGAGACTGACAACCCCCAGGCTTATACCTTTAGAGGTTAAGGTTATATTCAGGTTATAATATCCCAGTCTCTCCCCTGCAGGTGCACCAGAGGATGACAGGATCTCTGCACTGATTGGAGAGACTGACAACCCCCCCCAGGCTTATACCTTTAGAGGTTCCCCCCCCCCAGGCTTATACCTTTAGAGGTTCCCCCCCCCCAGGCTTATACCTTTAGAGGTTAAGGTTATATTCAGGTTATAATATCCCAGTCTCTCCCCTGCAGGTGCACCAGAGGATGACAGGATCTCTGTACTGATTGGAGAGACTGACAACCCCCCCCCAGGCTTATACCTTTAGAGGTTCCCCCCCCCAGGCTTATACCTTTAGAGGTTCCCCCAGGCTTATACCTTTAGAGGTTAAGGTTATATTCAGGTTATAATATCCCAGTCTCTCCCCTGCAGGTGCACCAGAGGATGACAGGATCTCTGCACTGATTGGAGGGACTGCACTGATTGGAGAGACTGAGGCTTATACCTTTAGAGGTTCCCCCCAGGCTTATACCTTTAGAGGTTAGGTTATATTCAGGTTATAATATCCCAGTCTCTCCTGCAGGTGCACCAGAGGATGACAGGATCTTTGATTCCCCCAGGCTTAGACTGTACTGATTGGAGGTTAGACTGACAACCCCCCTTTAGGCTTATATTCAGGTTATAATGATCAAGTCTCCCCTGCAGGTTACAGGATCTCTGCAGATTCCCCCAGGCTTATACCTTTAGAGTTCCCCCAGGCTTATACCTTTGGGGTTAAGGTTATATTCAGGTTATAATATCCCAGTCTCTCCCCTGCAGGTGCACCAGAGGATGACAGGATCTCTGCACTGATTGGAGAGACTGACAAGGCTTATACCCCCCCAGGCTTATACCTTTAGAGGTTAAGGTTATATTCAGGTTATAATATCCCAGTCTCTCCCTGCAGGTGCACCAGAGGATGACAGGATCTCTGCACTGATTGGAGAGACTGACAGCCCCCAGGCTTATACTCTTTAGAGGTTAAGGTTATATTCAGGTTATAATATCCCAGTCTCTCCCTGCAGGTGCACCAGAGGATGACAG
>NW_026283142.1:0-5717 GCF_023373465.1 Oncorhynchus keta | reverse complement strand
TGTCAAATTATAATAAGGACAGTAGATCTAGCTGGTCTGTCATAATATAATAGCGACAGTAGATCTAGCTGGTCTGTCATAATATAATAGAGATGTGATCTAGCTGGTCTGTCATATTATATAATAGAGACAGTAGATCTAGCTGGTCTGTCATCTTATAATAGAGACAGTAGATCTAGCTGGTATGTTATATTATAATAGAGACAGTAGATTCAGCTGGTCTGTCTTAATACAATAGAGACAGTAGATCTAGCTGGTCTGTCATAGTATAATAGCTTACAGTAGGTCTAGCTGGTATGTCATATTATAATGGCGACAGTAGATCTAGCTGGTCTGTCTTAATACAATAGAGACAGTAGATCTAGCTGGTCTGTCATAGTATAATAGTATACAGTTGAACTAGCTGGTCTGTCATAATATAATAGAGACAGTAGATCTAGCTGGTCTGTCATATTATAATAGAGACAGTAGATCTAGCTGGTCTGTCATCTTATAATAGAGACAGTAGATCTAGATGGTCTGTCATATTATAATAGAGACAGTAGATCTAGCTGGTATGTCATCTTATAATAGAGACAGTAGATCTAGCTGGTTGGTCATATTATAATAGAGACAGTAGATCTAGCTGGTCTGTCATATTATAATAGAGACAGTAGATCTAGCTGGTCTGTCATATCATAATAGAGACAGCTGATCTAGCTGGTCCGTCATATTATAATAGACAGTAGATCTAGCTGGTCCGTCATATTATAATAGACAGTAGATCTAGCTGGTCCGTCATATTATAATAGACAGTAGATCTAGCTGGTCTGTCATATTATAATAGAGACAGTAGATCTAGCTGGTATGTCATCTTATAATAGAGACAGTAGATCTAGCTGGTCTGTCATATTATAATAGAGACAGTAGATCTAGCTGGTATGTCATATTATAATAGAGACAGTTGATCTAGCTGGTTGGTCATATTATAATCGAGCCAGTAGATCTAGCTGGTCTGTCTTAATATAATATAAACAGTTGATCGAGCTGGTCTGTCATATTATAATAGAGACAGTAGATCTAGGTGGTCTGTCATAACATAATAGAGACAGCAGATCTAGCTGGTATGTCATCTTATAATAGAGACAGTTGTTCTAGCTGGTCTGTCATATTATAATAAAGACAGTAGATCTAGCTGGTCTGTCATATTATAATAGAGACAGTAGATCTAGCTGGTATGTTATATTATAATAGAGACAGTAGATCTAGCTGGTCTGTCTTAATACAACAGAGACAGTAGATCTACCTGGTCTGTCATAGTATAATAGCGACAGTAGGTCTAGCTGGCATGTCACATTATAATAGAGACAGTAGATCTAGCTGGTCTGTCTTAATACAAAAGAGACAGTAGATCTAGCTGGTCTGTCATAGTATAATAGAGACAGTAGAACTAGCTGGTCTGTCATAATATAATAGAGACAGTAGATCTAGCTGGTATGTCATCTTATAATAGAGACAGTAGATCTAGCTGGTCTGTCATATTATAATAGAGACAGTAGATCTAGCTGGTCTGTCATATTATAATAGAGACAGTAGATCTTATGTTATATTATAATAGAGACAGTAGAACTAGCTGGTCTGTCATAATATAATAGAGACAGTAGATCTAGCTGGTCTGTCATATTATAATAGGGACAGTAGATCTAGCTGGTATGTTATCTTATAATAGAGACAGTAGATCTAGCTGGTCTGTCATAGTATAATAGTAGATCTTGCTGGTATGTTATATTATAATAGAGCCAGTAGATCTAGCTGGTCTGTCTTAATACAATAGAGACAGTAGATCTAGCTGGTCTGTCATAGTATAATGGCGACAGTAGGTCTAGCTGGTATGTGATATTATAATAGAGACAGTAGATCTAGCTGGTCTGTCTTAATACAATAGAGACAGTAGATCTAGCTGGTCTGTCATAGTATAATAGAGACAGTAGAACTAGCTGGTCTGTCATAATATAATAGAGACAGTAGATCTAGCTGGTCTGTCATATTATAATAGAGACAGTAGATCTAGCTGGTCTGTCATCTTATAATAGAGACAGTAGATCTAGATGGTCTGGAGACAGTAGATCTAGCTGGTATGTCATCTATAATAGAGACAGTAGATCTAGCTGGTCTATCATAATATATTAGAGACAGTAGATCTAGCTGGTCTGTCATCTTATTATAGAGACAGTAGATCTAGCTGGTCTGTCATATTACAGAGTATAGATCTAGCTGATGTCATCTAGAGACAGTAGATCTAGCTGGTATGTCATATTAATAGAGACAGTAGATCTAGCTGGTCTGTCATTAGTATAATAGCGACAGTAGGTCTAGCTGGTATGTCATATTATAATAGTATATTAATCTGGCTGGTATGTCATCTTATAATAGAGACAGTAGATCTAGCTGGTCTGTCATAGTATAATAGAGACAGTAGAACTAGCTGGTCTGTCATAATATAATAGAGACAGTCTAGCTGGTCTGTCATATTATAATAGAGACAGTAGATCTGGGTCTGTCATCTTATAATAGAGACAGTAGATCAAGCTGGTCTGTCATATTATAATATAAAGTAGATCTAGCTGGTCTGTCATCTTATAATAGAGACAGTAGATCTTGCTGGTATGTTATATTATAAGAGCCAGTAGATCTAGCTCTGTCTTAATAAATAGAGACAGTAGATCTAGCTGGTCTGTATGTATAATAGCATAGGTCTTGGTATGTGATATTATAATAGAGACAGTAGATCTAGCTGGTCTGTCTTAATACAATAGAGACAGTAGATCTAGCTGGTCTGTCATAGTATAATAGAGACAGTAGAACTAGCTGGTCTGTCATAATATAATAGAGACAGTAGATCCTAGCTGGTCTGTCATATTATAATAGAGACTAGATCTAGCTCTGTCATCTTATAATAGAGACAGTAGATCTAGATGGTCTGTCATATTATAATAGAGACAGTAGATCTAGCTGGTATGTCATCTTATAATAATAGAGACAGTCGCTCTAGCTGGTCTATCATAATATATAGAGACAGTAGATCTAGCTGGTCTGTCATCTTATTATAGAAACAGTAGATCTAGCTGGTCTGTCATATTATAATAGAGACAGTAGATCTAGCTGGGTATGTCATCTTATAGCTAGAGACCCAGTAGATCTAGCTGGTCTGTCATATTATAATAGAGACAGTAGATTTAGCTGGTCTGTCATATTATAATAGAGACAGTAGATCTAGATGGTCTGTCATATTATAATAGAGAGTAGATCTAGCTGGTCTGTCATAACATAATAGAGACAGTAGATCTAGCTGGTCTGTCATAATATAATAGAGCCAGTAGATCCAGCTGGTCTGTCATGTTATAATAGAGACAGTAGATCTAGCTGGTATGTAATCTTATAATAGAGACAGTCGATCTAGCTGGTCTGTCATATTATGATAGAGACAGTAGATCTAGCTGGTCTGTCATCTTATAATAGAGACAGTAGATCTAGCTGGTCTGTCATATTATAATAGAGACAGTAGATCTAGCTGGTATGTCATCTTATAATAGAGACAGTCGATCTAGCTGGTCTGTCATAGTATAATAGCGACAGTAGGTCAGGCTGGTATGTCATATTATAATAGAGACAGTAGATCTAGCTGGTCTGTCTTAATACAATAGAGACAGTAGATCTAGCTGGTCTGGTCAAATTATAATAAAGACAGTAGATCTACAAGCTGGTATGTCATCTTATAATAGACGGTCGATCTAGCTGGTCTGTCAGAATTACTTAATAGAGACAGTAGATCTAGCTGGTCTGTCATCTTATTATAGAGACAGTAGATCTAGCTGGTCTGTCATATTATAATAGAGACAGTAGATCTAGCTGGTCTGTCATAATATAATAGAGACAGTAGATCTAGCTGGTCTGTCATATTATAAGCTAGAGACAGTAGATCTAGCTGGTATGTCATCTTATAATAGAGACAGTCGATCTAGCTGGTCTGTCAAATTATAATAAAGAAAGTAGATCTAGCTGGTCTGTCATAATATAATAGCGACAGTAGATCTCGCTGGTATGTCATCTTATAATAGAGACAGTAGATCTAGCTGGTCTGTCATATTATAAAAGAGACAGTAGATCTGGCTGGTCTGTCATATTATAATAGAGACAGTAGATCTAGCTGGTATGTTATATTATAATAGAGACATTAGAACTAGCTGGTCTGTCATAATATAATAGAGACAGTAGATCTAGCTGGTCTGTCATATTATAATAGAGACAGTAGATCTAGCTGGTATGTCATCTTATAATAGAGACAGTTGATCGAGCTGGTCTGTAATATTATAATAGAGACAGTAGATCTAGCTGGTATGTTATATTATAATAGAGACAGTAGATCTAGCTGGTCTGTCTTAATACAATAGAGACAGTAGATCTAGCTGGTCTGTCATAGTATAATAGCGACAGTAGGTCTAGCTGGTATGTCATATTATAATAGAGACAGCTGATCTAGCTGGTCCGTCATATTATAATAGACAGTAGATCTAGCTGGTCTGTCATATTATAATAGAGACAGTAGATCTAGCTGGTATGTCATCTTATAATAGAGACAGTAGATCTAGCTGGTCTGTCTTAATATAATATAAACGGTTGATCGAGCTGGTCTGTCATATTATAATAGAGACAGTAGATCTAGCTGGTCATGTCATCTTATAATAGAGACAGTAGATCTAGCTGGTCTGTCATATTATAATAGAGACAGTAGATCTAGCTGGTCTGTCATAATATAATAGAGACAGTAGATCTAGCTGGTCTGTCATATTATAATAGAGACAGTAGATCTAGCTGGTCTGTCATATTATAATAGAGACAGTAGATCTAGCTGGTCTGTCATCATTATAATAGAGACAGTAGATCTAGCTGGTATGTCATATTATAATAGAGACAGTAGATCTAGCTGGTCTGTCATTAATATAATAGAGACAGTAGATCTAGCTGGTCTGTCATAGTATAATAGCGACAGTAGGTCTAGCTGGTATGTCATATTATAATAGAGACAGTAGATCTAGCTGGTCTGTCATTAATACAATAGAGACAGTAGATCTAGCTGGTCTGTCATATTATAATAGAGACAGTAGATCTAGCTGGTCTGTCATATATATAATAGAGACAGTAGATCTAGCTGGTCTGTCATAATATAATAGAGACAGTAGATCTAGCTGGTCTGTCATATTATAATAGAGACAGTAGATCTAGCTGAGCTGGTCTGTCATATTATAATAGAGACAGTAGATCTAGCTGGTCTGTCATAATATAATAGAGACAGTAGATCTAGCTGGTATGTCATCTTATAATAGAGACAGTAGATCTAGCTGGTCTGTCTTAATACAATAGAGACAGTAGATCTAGCTGGTCTGTCATAGTATAATAGCGACAGTAGGTCTAGCTGGTATGTCATATTATAATAGAGACAGTAGATCTAGCTGGTCTGTCATATTATAATAGAGACAGTAGATCTAGCTGGTCTGTCATAATATAATAGAGACAGTAGATCTAGCTGGTCTGTCATAATATAATAGAGACAGTAGATCTAGCTGGTCTGTCATATTATAATAGAGACAGTAGATCTAGATGGTCTGTCATATTATAATAGAGACAGTAGATCTAGCTGGTCTGTCATCTTATAATAGAGACAGTAGATCTAGCTGGTC
>NW_026283141.1:0-725 GCF_023373465.1 Oncorhynchus keta | reverse complement strand
GTTGACAGTCTCTCTCTAGTCATGGTTTTAAATGTTCTGATATCTTTACTGTATTCGTTGACAGTCTCTCTCTAGTCATGGTTTTAAATGTTCTGATATCTTTACTGTATTTGTTGACAGTCTCTCTCTAGTCATGGTTTTAAATGTTCTGATATCTTTGCTGTATTTGTTGACAGTCTCTCTCTAGTCATGGTTTTAAATGTTCTGATATCTTTGCTGTATTTGTTGACAGTCTCTCTCTAGTCATGGTTTTAAATGTTCTGATATCTTTGCTGTATTCGTTGACAGTCTCTCTCTAGTCATGGTTTTAAATGTTCTGATATCTTTGCTGTATTTGTTGACAGTCTCTCTCTAGTCATGGTTTTAAATGTTCTGATATCTTTGCTGTATTTGTTGACAGTCTCTCTCTAGTCATGGTTTTAAATGTTCTGATATCTTTGCTGTATTCGTTGACAGTCTCTCTCTAGTCATGGTTTTAAATGTTCTGATATCTTTGCTGTATTCGTTGACAGTCTCTCTCTAGTCATGGTTTTAAATGTTCTGATATCTTTACTGTATTTGTTGACAGTCTCTCTCTAGTCATGGTTTTAAATGTTCTGATATCTTTGCTGTATTTGTTGACAGTCTCTCTCTAGTCATGGTTTTAAATGTTCTGATATCTTTGCTGTATTCGTTGACAGTCTCTCTAGTCATGGTTTTAAATGTTCTGATATCTTTGCTGTATT
>NW_026283140.1:0-30805 GCF_023373465.1 Oncorhynchus keta | reverse complement strand
GATCTAGCTGGTCTGTCATAATATAATAGAGACAGTAGATCTAGCTGGTCTGTCATAATACAATAGAGACAGATAATCTAGCTGGTCTGTCATAATATAATAGAGACAGTACATCTACCTGGTCTGTCAAAATATAATAGAGGCAGTAGATCTAGCTGGTCTGTCATTATATAATAGAGACAGTAGATCTACCTGGTCTGTCAAAATATAATAGAGACAGTATATTTATTTGGTCTGTCATAATATAATAGAGACACTAGATCTAGCTGGTCTGTCATAATATAATAGAGATAGTAGATCTAGCTGGTCTGTCATAATACAATAGAGACAGTAGATCTAGCTAGTCTGTCATAATAGAATAGAGACAGTAGATCTAGCTGGTCTGTTATAATATAATATAGACAGTAGATCTAGCTGGTCTGTCATAATATAATAGAGACAGTAGATCTAGCTGGTCTGTCATATTATAATAGAGACAATAGATCTAGCTGGTCTGTCATAATATAATAGACAGTAGATCTAGCTGGTCTGTCATAATACAATAGACACAGTAGATCTAGCTGGTCTGTCATAATATAATAGAGACAGTAGATCTAACTGGTCTGTCATAATACCATAGAGACAGTAGATCTAGCTAGTCTGTCATAATAGAATAGAGACAGTAGATCTAGCTGGTCTGTTATAATATAATATAGACAGTAGATCTAGCTGGTCTGTCATAATATAATAGAGACAGTAGATCTAGCTGGTCTGTCATATTATAATAGAGACAATAGATCTAGCTGGTCTGTCATAATATAATAGACAGTAGATCTAGCTGGCCTGTCATAATACAATAGACACAGTAGATCTAGCTGGTCTGTCATAATATAATAGAGACAGTAGATCTAACTGGTCTGTCATAATACAATAGAGACAGTAGATCTACCTGGTCTGTCATAATATAATAGAGACAGTAGATCTAGCTGGTCTGTCATATTATAATAGAGGCAGTAGATCTACCTGGTCTGTCATAGTATAATAGAAACAGTAGATCTAGCTGGTCTGTCATAATACAATAGACACAGTAGATCTAGCTGGTCTGTCATAATACCATAGAGACAGTAGATTTTGCTGGTCTGTCATAATGTCATATTATAATAGAGAAAATAGATCTAGCTGGTCTGTCATAATATAATAGAGACAGTAGATCTAGCTGGTCTGTCATATTATAATAGAGACAATAGATCTAGCTGGTCTGTCATAATATAATAGACACAGTAGATCTAGCTGGTCTGTCATAATATAATAGAGAGAGTAGATCTTGCTGGTCTGTCATAATACAATAGAGACAGTAGATCTAGCTGGTCTGTCATATTATAATAGAGACAGTAGATCTAGCTGGTCTGTCATATTATAATAGAGACAGTAGATCTAGCTGGTCTGTTATAATATAATATAGACAGTAGATCTAGCTGGTCTGTCATAATATAATAGAGACAGTAGATCTAGCTGGTCTGTCATATTATAATAGAGACAATAGATCTAGCTGGTCTGTCATAATATAATAGACAGTAGATCTAGCTGGTCTGTCATAATATAATAGACACAGTAGATCTAGCTGGTCTGTCATAATATAATAGAGACAGTAGATCTAGCTGGTCTGTCATAATATAATAGAGACAGTAGATCTAGCTGGTCTGTCATAATATAATAGACAGTAGATCTAGCTGGTCTGTCATAATACAATAGACACAGTAGATCTAGCTGGTCTGTCATAATATAATAGATACAGTAGATCTAACTGGTCTGTCATAATATAATAGAGACAGTAGATCTACCTGGTCTGTCAAAATATAATAGAGACAGTAGATCTAGCTGGTCTGTCATAATATAATAGAGACAGTATATCCATTTTGGTCTGTCATATATAATAGAGACAATAGATCTAGCTGGTCTGTCATAATATAATAGAGACAGTAGATCTGCTGGTCTGTCTGACACAGTAGATCTAGCTGGTCTGTCATAATATAATAGAGACAGTAGATCTAACTGGTCTGTCAGCTAGATCTACCTGGTCTGTCATAATATAATAGAGACAGTAGATCTAGCTGGTCTGTCATATTATAATAGAGGCAGTAGATCTACCTGGTCTGTCATAGTATAATAGAAACAGTAGATCTAGCTGGTCTGTCATAATACAATAGACACAGTAGATCTAGCTGGTCTGTCATAATACCATAGAGACAGTAGATTTTGCTGGTCTGTCATAATGTCATATTATAATAGAGACAATAGATCTAGCTGGTCTGTCATAATATAATAGAGACAGTAGATCTTGCTGGTCTGTCATAATATAATGACAGAAGATCTAGCTGGTCTGTCATAATATAATAGACACAGTAGATCTAGCTGGTCTGTCATAATATAATAGAGACAGTAGATCTTGCTGGTCTGTCATAATATAATAGACAGAAGATCTAGCTGGTCTGTCAAATATAATAGACACAGTAGATCTAGCTGGTCTGTCATAATATAATAGAGAGAGTAGATCTTGCTGGTCTGTCATAATACAATAGAGACAGTAGATCTAGTTGGTCTGTCATAATATAATAGAGACAGTAGATCTAGCTGGTCTGTCATATTATAATAGAGACAGTAGATCTAGCTGGTCTGTTATAATATAATATAGACAGTAGATCTAGCTGGTCTGTCATAATATAATAGAGACAGTAGATCTAGCTGGTCTGTCATATTATAATAGAGACAATAGATCTAGCTGGTCTGTCATAATATAATAGACAGTAGATCTAGCTGGTCTGTCATAATATAATAGACACAGTAGATCTAGCTGGTCTGTCATAATACAATAGAGACAGTAGATCTAGCTGGTCTGTCATAATATAATAGATACAGTAGATCTAACTGGTCTGTCATAATATAATAGAGACAGTAGATCTACCTGGTCTGTCAAAATATAATAGAGACAGTAGATCTAGCTGGTCTGTCATAATATAATAGAGACAGTATATCTACCTGGTCTGTCATATTATAATAGAGACAATAGATCTAGCTGGTCTGTCATAATATAATAGACAGTAGATCTAGCTGGTCTGTCATAATACAATAGACACAGTAGATCTAGCTGGTCTGTCATAATATAATAGAGACAGTAGATCTAACTGGTCTGTCATAATAGAGACAGTAGATCTACCTGGTCTGTCATAATATAATAGAGACAGTAGATCTAGCTGGTCTGTCATATTATAATAGAGACAGTAGATCTAGCTGGTCTGTCATAATATAATAGAAACAGTAGATCTAGCTGGTCTGTCATAATACAATAGACACAGTAGATCTAGCTGGTCTGTCATAATATAATAGAGACAGTAGATTTTGCTGGTCTGTCATAATGTCATATTATAATAGAGACAATAGATCTAGCTGGTCTGTCATAATATAATAGAGACAGTAGATCTAGCTGGTCTGTCATAATATAATAGAGACAGTAGATCTAGCTGGTCTGTCATAATATAAAGAGACAGTAGATCTAGCTGGTCTGTCATAATATAATAGATACAGTAGATCTAACTGGTCTGTCATAATATAATAGAGACAGTAGATCTACCTGGTCTGTCAAAATATAATAGAGACAGTAGATCTAGCTGGTCTGTCATAATATAATAGAGACAGTATATCCACCTGGTCTGTCATATTATAATAGAGACAATAGATCTAGCTGGTCTGTCATAATATAATAGACAGTAGATCTAGCTGGTCTGTCATAATACAATAGACACAGTAGATCTAGCTGGTCTGTCATAATATAATAGAGACAGTAGATCTAACTGGTCTGTCATAATAGAGACAGTAGATCTACCTGGTCTGTCATAATATAATAGAGACAGTAGATCTAGCTGGTCTGTCATATTATAATAGAGACAGTAGATCTAGCTGGTCTGTCATATTATAATAGAGGCAGTAGATCTACCTGGTCTGTCATAGTATAATAGAAACAGTAGATCTAGCTGGTCTGTCATAATACCATAGAGACAGTAGATTTTGCTGGTCTGTCATAATGTCATATTATAATAGAGACAATAGATCTAGCTGGTCTGTCATAATATAATAGAGACAGTAGATCTTGCTGGTCTGTCATAATATAATAGACAGAAGATCTAGCTGGTCTGTCATAATATAATAGACACAGTATATCTACCTGGTCTGTCATAATATAATAGAGACAGTAGATCTTGCTGGTCTGTCATAATATAATAGACAGAAGATCTAGCTGGTCTGTCATAATATAAGAGACACATTAGATCTAGCTGGTCTGTTATAATATAATATATACAGTAGATCTTGCTGGTCTGTCATAATATAATAGAGACAGTAGATCTAGCTGGTCTGTCATATTATAATAGAGACAATAGATCTAGCTGGTCTGTCATAATATAATAGAGACAGTAGATCTAGCTGGTCTGTTATAATATAATATAGAGACAGTAGATCTAGCTGGTCTGTCATAATATAATAGAGACAGTAGATCTAGCTGGTCTGTCATAATATAATAGACACAATAGATCTAGCTGGTCTGTCATAATATAATAGACAGTAGATCTAGCTGGTCTGTCATAATACAATAGACACAGTAGATCTAGCTGGTCTGTCATAATATAATAGAGACAGTAGATCTAGCTGGTCTGTCATATTATAATAGAGACAATACATCTAGCTGGTCTGTCATAATATAATAGACAGTAGATCTAGCTGGTCTGTCATAATACAATAGACACAGTAGATCTAGCTGGTCTGTCATAATATAATAGAGACAGTAGATCTAGCTGGTCTGTCATAATATAATAGAGACAGTAGATCTACCTGGTCTGTCAAAATATAATAGAGACAGTAGATCTAGCTGGTCTGTCATAATATAATAGAGACAGTATATCTACCTGGTCTGTCATATTATAATAGAGACAGTAGATCTAGCTGGTCTGTCATAATATAATAGACAGAAGATCTAGCTGGTCTGTCATAATATAATAGACACAGTAGATCTAGCTGGTCTGTCATATTATAATAGAGACAGTAGATCTAGCTGGTCTGTCATATTATAATAGAGACAGTAGATCTAGCTGGTCTGTTATAATATAATATAGACAGTAGATCTAGCTGGTCTGTCATAATATAATAGAGACAGTAGATCTAGCTGGTCTGTCATATTATAATAGAGACAATAGATCTAGCTGGTCTGTCATAATATAATAGACAGTAGATCTAGCTGGTCTGTCATAATATAATAGACACAGTAGATCTAGCTGGTCTGTCATAATATAATAGAGACAGTAGATCTAGCTGGTCTGTCATATTATAATAGAGACAATAGATCTAGCTGGTCTGTCATAATATAATAGACAGTAGATCTAGCTGGTCTGTCATAATACAATAGACACAGTAGATCTAGCTGGTCTGTCATAATATAATAGAGACAGTAGATCTAGCTGGTCTGTCATAATATAATAGAGACAGTAGATCTACCTGGTCTGTCAAAATATAATAGAGACAGTAGATCTAGCTGGTCTGTCATAATATAATAGAGACAGTATATCTACCTGGTCTGTCATATTATAATAGAGACAATAGATCTAGCTGGTCTGTCATAATATAATAGACAGTAGATCTAGCTGGTCTGTCATAATACAATAGACACAGTAGATCTAGCTGGTCTGTCATAATATAATAGAGACAGTAGATCTAACTGGTCTGTCATAATACAATAGAGACAGTAGATCTACCTGGTCTGTCATAATATAATAGAGACAGTAGATCTAGCTGGTCTGTCATAATATAATAGACACAGTAGATCTAGCTGGTCTGTCATAATATAATAGAAACAGTAGATCTAGCTGGTCTGTCATAATACAATAGACACAGTAGATCTAGCTGGTCTGTCATAATATAATAGAGACAGTAGATCTAGCTGGTCTGTCATAATATAATAGAGACAGTAGATCTAGCTGGTCTGTCATATTATAATAGAGACAGTATATCTACCTGGTCTGTCATAATATAATAGAAACAGTAGATTTTGCTGGTCTGTCATAATGTCATATTATAATAGAGACAATAGATCTAGCTGGTCTGTCATAATATAATAGAGACAGTAGATCTTGCTGGTCTGTCATAATATAATAGACAGAAGATCTAGCTGGTCTGTCATAATATAATAGACACAGTAGATCTAGCTGGTCTGTCATAATATAATAGAGACAGTAGATCTTGCTGGTCTGTCATAATATAATAGACAGAAGATCTAGCTGGTCTGTCATAATATAATAGACACAGTAGATCTAGCTGGTCTGTCATAATATAATAGAGAGAGTAGATCTTGCTGGTCTGTCATAATACAATAGAGACAGTAGATCTAGCTGGTCTGTCATATTATAATAGAGACAGTAGATCTAGCTGGTCTGTCATATTATAATAGAGACAGTAGATCTAGCTGGTCTGTTATAATATAATATAGACAGTAGATCTAGCTGGTCTGTCATAATATAATAGAGACAGTAGATCTAGCTGGTCTGTCATATTATAATAGAGACAATAGATCTAGCTGGTCTGTCATAATATAATAGACAGTAGATCTAGCTGGTCTGTCATAATACAATAGACACAGTAGATCTAGCTGGTCTGTCATAATATAATAGAGACAGTAGATCTAGCTGGTCTGTCATATTATAATAGAGACAATAGATCTAGCTGGTCTGTCATAATATAATAGACAGTAGATCTAGCTGGTCTGTCATAATACAATAGACACAGTAGATCTAGCTGGTCTGTCATAATATAATAGAGACAGTAGATCTAACTGGTCTGTCATAATATAATAGAGACAGTAGATCTACCTGGTCTGTCAAAATATAATAGAGACAGTAGATCTAGCTGGTCTGTCAAAATATAATAGAGACAGTAGATCTAGCTGGTCTGTCATAATATAATAGAGACAGTATATCCACTGGTCTGTCATATTATAATAGAGACAATAGATCTAGCTGGTCTGTCATAATATAATAGACAGTAGATCTAGCTGGTCTGTCATAATACAATAGACACAGTAGATCTAGCTGGTCTGTCATAATATAATAGAGACAGTAGATCTAACTGGTCTGTCATAATACAATAGAGACAGTAGATCTACCTGGTCTGTCATAATATAATAGAGACAGTAGATCTAGCTGGTCTGTCATATTATAATAGAGGCAGTAGATCTACCTGGTCTGTCATAGTATAATAGAAACAGTAGATCTAGCTGGTCTGTCATAATACAATAGACACAGTAGATCTAGCTGGTCTGTCATAATACCATAGAGACAGTAGATTTTGCTGGTCTGTCATAATGTCATATTATAATAGAGACAATAGATCTAGCTGGTCTGTCATAATATAATAGAGACAGTAGATCTTGCTGGTCTGTCATAATATAATAGACAGAAGATCTAGCTGGTCTGTCATAATATAATAGACACAGTAGATCTAGCTGGTCTGTCATAATATAATAGAGACAGTAGATCTTGCTGGTCTGTCATAATATAATAGACAGAAGATCTAGCTGGTCTGTCATAATATAATAGACACAGTAGATCTAGCTGGTCTGTCATAATATAATAGAGAGAGTAGATCTTGCTGGTCTGTCATAATACAATAGAGACAGTAGATCTAGCTGGTCTGTCATATTATAATAGAGACAGTAGATCTAGCTGGTCTGTCATATTATAATAGAGACAGTAGATCTAGCTGGTCTGTTATAATATAATATAGACAGTAGATCTAGCTGGTCTGTCATAATATAATAGAGACATTAGATCTAGCTGGTCTGTCATATTATAATAGAGACAATAGATCTAGCTGGTCTGTCATAATATAATAGACAGTAGATCTAGCTGGTCTGTCATAATACAATAGACACAGTAGATCTAGCTGGTCTGTCATAATATAATAGAGACAGTAGATCTAGCTGGTCTGTCATATTATAATAGAGACAATAGATCTAGCTGGTCTGTCATAATATAATAGACAGTAGATCTAGCTGGTCTGTCATAATACAATAGACACAGTAGATCTAGCTGGTCTGTCATAATATAATAGAGACAGTAGATCTAACTGGTCTGTCATAATATAATAGAGACAGTAGATCTACCTGGTCTGTCAAAATATAATAGAGACAGTAGATCTAGCTGGTCTGTCATAATATAATAGAGACAGTATATCCACCTGGTCTGTCATATTATAATAGAGACAATAGATCTAGCTGGTCTGTCATAATATAATAGACAGTAGATCTAGCTGGTCTGTCATAATATAATAGAGACAGTAGATCTAGCTGGTCTGTCATATTATAATAGAGACAGTAGATCTAGCTGGTCTGTCATATTATAATAGAGACAGTAGATCTAGCTGGTCTGTTATAATATAATATAGACAGTAGATCTAGCTGGTCTGTCATAATATAATAGAGACAGTAGATCTAGCTGGTCTGTCATATTATAATAGAGACAATAGATCTAGCTGGTCTGTCATAATATAATAGACAGTAGATCTAGCTGGTCTGTCATAATACAATAGACACAGTAGATCTAGCTGGTCTGTCATAATATAATAGACAGTAGATCTAGCTGGTCTGTCATAATACAATAGACACAGTAGATCTAGCTGGTCTGTCATAATATAATAGAGACAGTAGATCTAGCTGGTCTGACATAATACAATAGACACAGTAGATCTAGCTGGTCTGTCATAATATAATAGAGACAGTAGATCTAACTGGTCTGTCATAATATAATAGAGACAGTAGATCTACCTGGTCTGTCAAAATATAATAGAGACAGTAGATCTAGCTGGTCTGTCATAATATAATAGAGACAGTATATCCACCTGGTCTGTCATATTATAATAGAGACAATAGATCTAGCTGGTCTGTCATAATATAATAGACAGTAGATCTAGCTGGTCTGTCATAATACAATAGACACAGTAGATCTAGCTGGTCTGTCATAATATAATAGAGACAGTAGATCTAACTGGTCTGTCATAATACAATAGAGACAGTAGATCTACCTGGTCTGTCATAATATAATAGAGACAGTAGATCTAGCTGGTCTGTCATATTATAATAGAGGCAGTAGATCTACCTGGTCTGTCATAGTATAATAGAAACAGTAGATCTAGCTGGTCTGTCATAATATAATAGACACAGTAGATCTAGCTGGTCTGTCATAATATAATAGAGACAGTAGATCTAGCTGGTCTGTCATAATATAATAGAGACAGTAGATCTAGCTGGTCTGTCATATTATAATAGAGGCAGTAGATCTACCTGGTCTGTCATAGTATAATAGAAACAGTAGATTTTGCTGGTCTGTCATAATGTCATATTATAATAGAGACAATAGATCTAGCTGGTCTGTCATAATATAATAGAGACAGTAGATCTTGCTGGTCTGTCATAATATAATAGACAGAAGATCTAGCTGGTCTGTCATAATATAATAGACACAGTAGATCTAGCTGGTCTGTCATAATATAATAGAGACAGTAGATCTTGCTGGTCTGTCATAATATAATAGACAGAAGATCTAGCTGGTCTGTCATAATATAATAGACACAGTAGATCTAGCTGGTCTGTCATAATATAATAGAGAGTAGATCTTGCTGGTCTGTCATAATACAATAGAGACAGTAGATCTAGCTGGTCTGTCATATTATAATAGAGACAGTAGATCTAGCTGGTCTGTCATATTATAATAGAGACAGTAGATCTAGCTGGTCTGTTATAATATAATATAGACAGTAGATCTAGCTGGTCTGTCATAATATAATAGAGACAGTAGATCTAGCTGGTCTGTCATATTATAAAAGAGACAATAGATCTAGCTGGTCTGTCATAATATAATAGACAGTAGATCTAGCTGGTCTGTCATAATACAATAGAGACAGTAGATCTAGCTGGTCTGTCATAATATAATAGAGACAGTAGATCTAGCTGGTCTGTCATATTATAATAGAGACAATAGATCTAGCAGGTCTGTCATATTATAATAGAGACAATAGATCTAGCTGGTCTGTCATAATATAATAGACAGTAGATCTAGCTGGTCTGTCATAATACAATAGAGACAGTAGATCTAGCTGGTCTGTCATAATATAATAGAGACAGTAGATCTAACTGGTCTGTCATAATATAATAGAGACAGTAGATCTAGCTGGTCTGTCATAATATAATAGAGACAGTAGATCTACCTGGTCTGTCAAAATATAATAGAGACAGTAGATCTAGCTGGTCTGTCATAATATAATAGAGACAGTATATCTACCTGGTCTGTCATTTTATAATAGAGACAGTAGATCTAGCTGGTCTGTCATAATATAATAAAGACAGTAGATCTAGCTGGTCTGTCATAATATAATAGAGACAGTAGATCTAGCTGGTCTGTCATAGTATAATAGGGACAGTAGATCTACCTGGTCTGTCAAAATATAATAGAGATAGTAGATCTAGCTGGTCTGTCATAATACCATAGAGACAGTAGATCTAGCTGGTCTGTCATAATATAATAGATACAGTAGATCTAACTGGTCTGTCATAATATAATAGAGACAGTAGATCTACCTGGTCTGTCAAAATATAATAGAGACAGTAGATCTAGCTGGTCTGTCATAATATAATAGAGACAGTATATCCACCTGGTCTGTCATATTATAATAGAGACAATAGATCTAGCTGGTCTGTCATAATATAATAGACAGTAGATCTAGCTGGTCTGTCATAATATAATAGACACAGTAGATCTAGCTGGTCTGTCATAATATAATAGAGACAGTAGATCTAACTGGTCTGTCATAATAGAGACAGTAGATCTACCTGGTCTGTCATAATATAATAGAGACAGTATATCTACCTGGTCTGTCATAATATAATAGAGACAGTAGATCTACCTGGTCTGTCATAGTATAATAGAAACAGTAGATCTAGCTGGTCTGTCATAATACAATAGACACAGTAGATCTAGGTGGTCTGTCATAATACCATAGAGACAGTAGATCTAGCTGGTCTGTCATAATGTCATATTATAATAGAGACAATAGATCTAGCTGGTCTGTCATAATATAATAGAGGCAGTAGATCTAGCTGGTCTGTCATAATATAATATACACAGTAGATCTAGCTGGTCTGTCATAATACAATAGAGACAGTAGATTTAGCTGGTCTGTCATAACATAATAGAGACAGTATATCTACCTGGTCTGTCATTTTATAATAGAGACAGTAGATCTAGCTGGTCTGTCAAAATATAATAGAGACAGTAGATCTAGCTGGTCTGTCATAATATAATAGAGACAGTATATCCACCTGGTCTGTCATATTATAATAGAGACAATAGATCTAGCTGGTCTGTCATAATATAATAGACAGTAGATCTAGCTGGTCTGTCATAATACAATAGACACAGTAGATCTAGCTGGTCTGTCATAATATAATAGAGACAGTAGATCTAACTGGTCTGTCATAATAGAGACAGTAGATCTACCTGGTCTGTCATAATATAATAGAGACAGTAGATCTAGCTGGTCTGTCATATTATAATAGAGGCAGTAGATCTACCTGGTCTGTCATAGTATAATAGAAACAGTAGATCTAGCTGGTCTGTCATAATACAATAGACACAGTAGATCTAGCTGGTCTGTCATAATACCATAGAGACAGTAGATTTTGCTGGTCTGTCATAATGTCATATTATAATAGAGACAATAGATCTAGCTGGTCTGTCATAATATAATAGAGACAGTAGATCTTGCTGGTCTGTCATAATATAATAGACAGAAGATCTAGCTGGTCTGTCATAATATAATAGACACAGTAGATCTAGCTGGTCTGTCATAATATAATAGAGACAGTAGATCTTGCTGGTCTGTCATAATATAATAGACAGAAGATCTAGCTGGTCTGTCATAATATAATAGACACAGTAGATCTAGCTGGTCTGTCATAATATAATAGAGAGAGTAGATCTTGCTGGTCTGTCATAATACAATAGAGACAGTAGATCTAGCTGGTCTGTCATATTATAATAGAGACAGTAGATCTAGCTGGTCTGTCATATTATAATAGAGACAGTAGATCTAGCTGGTCTGTTATAATATAATATAGACAGTAGATCTAGCTGGTCTGTCATAATATAATAGAGACAGTAGATCTAGCTGGTCTGTCATATTATAATAGAGACAATAGATCTAGCTGGTCTGTCATAATATAATAGACAGTAGATCTAGCTGGTCTGTCATAATACAATAGACACAGTAGATCTAGCTGGTCTGTCATAATATAATAGAGACAGTAGATCTAGCTGGTCTGTCATATTATAATAGAGACAATAGATCTAGCTGGTCTGTCATAATATAATAGACAGTAGATCTAGCTGGTCTGTCATAATACAATAGACACAGTAGATCTAGCTGGTCTGTCATAATATAATAGAGACAGTAGATCTAACTGGTCTGTCATAATATAATAGAGACAGTAGATCTACCTGGTCTGTCAAAATATAATAGAGACAGTAGATCTAGCTGGTCTGTCATAATATAATAGAGACAGTATATCCACCTGGTCTGTCATATTATAATAGAGACAATAGATCTAGCTGGTCTGTCATAATATAATAGACAGTAGATCTAGCTGGTCTGTCATAATACAATAGAGACAGTAGATCTAGCTGGTCTGTCATATTATAATAGAGACAGTAGATCTAGCTGGTCTGTCATATTATAATAGAGACAGTAGATCTAGCTGGTCTGTTATAATATAATATAGACAGTAGATCTAGCTGGTCTGTCATAATATAATAGAGACAGTAGATCTAGCTGGTCTGTCATATTATAATAGAGACAATAGATCTAGCTGGTCTGTCATAATATAATAGACAGTAGATCTAGCTGGTCTGTCATAATACAATAGACACAGTAGATCTAGCTGGTCTGTCATAATATAATAGAGACAGTAGATCTAGCTGGTCTGTCATATTATAATAGAGACAATAGATCTAGCTGGTCTGTCATAATATAATAGACAGTAGATCTAGCTGGTCTGTCATAATACAATAGACACAGTAGATCTAGCTGGTCTGTCATAATATAATAGATACAGTAGATCTAACTGGTCTGTCATAATATAATAGAGACAGTAGATCTACCTGGTCTGTCAAAATATAATAGAGACAGTAGATCTAGCTGGTCTGTCATAATATAATAGAGACAGTATATCCACCTGGTCTGTCATATTATAATAGAGACAATAGATCTAGCTGGTCTGTCATAATATAATAGACAGTAGATCTAGCTGGTCTGTCATAATACAATAGACACAGTAGATCTAGCTGGTCTGTCATAATATAATAGAGACAGTAGATCTAACTGGTCTGTCATAATACAATAGAGACAGTAGATCTACCTGGTCTGTCATAATATAATAGAGACAGTAGATCTAGCTGGTCTGTCATATTATAATAGAGGCAGTAGATCTACCTGGTCTGTCATAGTATAATAGAAACAGTAGATCTAGCTGGTCTGTCATAATACAATAGACACAGTAGATCTAGCTGGTCTGTCATAATATAATAGAGACAGTAGATCTAGCTGGTCTGTCATAATATAATAGAGACAGTAGATCTAGCTGGTCTGTCATATTATAATAGAGGCAGTATATCTACCTGGTCTGTCATAGTATAATAGAAACAGTAGATTTTGCTGGTCTGTCATAATGTCATATTATAATAGAGACAATAGATCTAGCTGGTCTGTCATAATATAATAGAGACAGTAGATCTTGCTGGTCTGTCATAATATAATAGACAGAAGATCTAGCTGGTCTGTCATAATATAATAGACACAGTAGATCTAGCTGGTCTGTCATAATATAATAGAGACAGTAGATCTTGCTGGTCTGTCATAATATAATAGACAGAAGATCTAGCTGGTCTGTCATAATATAATAGACACAGTAGATCTAGCTGGTCTGTCATAATATAATAGAGAGAGTAGATCTTGCTGGTCTGTCATAATACAATAGAGACAGTAGATCTAGCTGGTCTGTCATATTATAATAGAGACAGTAGATCTAGCTGGTCTGTCATATTATAATAGAGACAGTAGATCTAGCTGGTCTGTTATAATATAATATAGACAGTAGATCTAGCTGGTCTGTCATAATATAATAGAGACAGTAGATCTAGCTGGTCTGTCATATTATAATAGAGACAATAGATCTAGCTGGTCTGTCATAATATAATAGACAGTAGATCTAGCTGGTCTGTCATAATACAATAGACACAGTAGATCTAGCTGGTCTGTCATAATATAATAGAGACAGTAGATCTAGCTGGTCTGTCATATTATAATAGAGACAATAGATCTAGCTGGTCTGTCATAATATAATAGACAGTAGATCTAGCTGGTCTGTCATAATACAATAGACACAGTAGATCTAGCTGGTCTGTCATAATATAATAGAGACAGTAGATCTAACTGGTCTGTCATAATATAATAGAGACAGTAGATCTACCTGGTCTGTCAAAATATAATAGAGACAGTAGATCTAGCTGGTCTGTCAAAATATAATAGAGACAGTAGATCTAGCTGGTCTGTCATAATATAATAGAGACAGTATATCCACCTGGTCTGTCATATTATAATAGAGACAATAGATCTAGCTGGTCTGTCATAATATAATAGACAGTAGATCTAGCTGGTCTGTCATAATACAATAGACACAGTAGATCTAGCTGGTCTGTCATAATATAATAGAGACAGTAGATCTAACTGGTCTGTCATAATACAATAGAGACAGTAGATCTACCTGGTCTGTCATAATATAATAGAGACAGTAGATCTAGCTGGTCTGTCATATTATAATAGAGGCAGTAGATCTACCTGGTCTGTCATAGTATAATAGAAACAGTAGATCTAGCTGGTCTGTCATAATACAATAGACACAGTAGATCTAGCTGGTCTGTCATAATACCATAGAGACAGTAGATTTTGCTGGTCTGTCATAATGTCATATTATAATAGAGACAATAGATCTAGCTGGTCTGTCATAATATAATAGAGACAGTAGATCTTGCTGGTCTGTCATAATATAATAGACAGAAGATCTAGCTGGTCTGTCATAATATAATAGACACAGTAGATCTAGCTGGTCTGTCATAATATAATAGAGACAGAAGATCTAGCTGGTCTGTCATAATATAATAGACACAGTAGATCTAGCTGGTCTGTCATAATATAATAGAGAGAGTAGATCTTGCTGGTCTGTCATAATACAATAGAGACAGTAGATCTCGCTGGTCTGTCATAATATAATAGACAGTAGATCTAGCTGGTCTGTCATATTATAATAGAGACAGTAGATCTAGCTGGTCTGTTATAATAAAATATAGACAGTAGATCTAGCTGGTCTGTCATAATATAATAGAGACAGTAGATCTAGCTGGTCTGTCATATTATAATAGAGACAATAGATCTAGCTGGTCTGTCATAATATAATAGACAGTAGATCTAGCTGGTCTGTCATAATACAATAGACACAGTAGATCTAGCTGGTCTGTCATAATATAATAGAGACAGTAGATCTAGCTGGTCTGTCATAATATAATAGAGACAGTAGATCTAGCTGGTCTGTCATAATATAATATAGACAGTAGATCTAGCTGGTCTGTCATAATACAATAGACACAGTAGATCTAGCTGGTCTGTCATAATATAATAGAGACAGTAGATCTACCTGGTCTGTCATAATATAATAGAGACAGTAGATCTAGCTGGTCTGTTATAATATAATATAGACAGTAGATCTAGCTGGTCTGTCATAATATAATAGAGACAGTAGATCTAGCTGGTCTGTCATATTATAATAGAGACAATAGATCTAGCTGGTCTGTCATAATATAATAGACAGTAGATCTAGCTGGTCTGTCATAATACAATAGACACAGTAGATCTAGCTGGTCTGTCATAATATAATAGAGACAGTAGATCTAGCTGGTCTGTCATATTATAATAGAGGCAATAGATCTAGCTGGTCTGTCATAATATAATAGACAGTAGATCTAGCTGGTCTGTCATAATACAATAGACACAGTAGATCTAGCTGGTCTGTCATAATATAATAGATACAGTAGATCTAACTGGTCTGTCATAATATAATAGAGACAGTAGATCTACCTGGTCTGTCAAAATATAATAGAGACAGTAGATCTAGCTGGTCTGTCATAATATAATAGAGACAGTATATCCACCTGGTCTGTCATATTATAATAGAGACAATAGATCTAGCTGGTCTGTCATAATATAATAGACAGTAGATCTAGCTGGTCTGTCATAATACAATAGACACAGTAGATCTAGCTGGTCTGTCATAATATAATAGAGACAGTAGATCTAACTGGTCTGTCATAATACAATAGAGACAGTAGATCTACCTGGTCTGTCATAATATAATAGAGACAGTAGATCTAGCTGGTCTGTCATATTATAATAGAGGCAGTAGATCTACCTGGTCTGTCATAGTATAATAGAAACAGTAGATCTAGCTGGTCTGTCATAATACAATAGACACAGTAGATCTAGCTGGTCTGTCATAATATAATAGAGACAGTAGATCTAGCTGGTCTGTCATAATATAATAGAGACAGTAGATCTAGCTGGTCTGTCATATTATAATAGAGGCAGTAGATCTACCTGGTCTGTCATAGTATAATAGAAACAGTAGATTTTGCTGGTCTGTCATAATGTCATATTATAATAGAGACAATAGATCTAGCTGGTCTGTCATAATATAATAGAGACAGTAGATCTTGCTGGTCTGTCATAATATAATAGACAGAAGATCTAGCTGGTCTGTCATAATATAATAGACACAGTAGATCTAGCTGGTCTGTCATAATATAATAGAGACAGTAGATCTTGCTGGTCTGTCATAATATAATAGACAGAAGATCTAGCTGGTCTGTCATAATATAATAGACACAGTAGATCTAGCTGGTCTGTCATAATATAATAGAGAGAGTAGATCTTGCTGGTCTGTCATAATACAATAGAGACAGTAGATCTAGCTGGTCTGTCATATTATAATAGAGACAGTAGATCTAGCTGGTCTGTCATATTATAATAGAGACAGTAGATCTAGCTGGTCTGTTATAATATAATATAGACAGTAGATCTAGCTGGTCTGTCATAATATAATAGAGACAGTAGATCTAGCTGGTCTGTCATATTATAAAAGAGACAATAGATCTAGCTGGTCTGTCATAATATAATAGACAGTAGATCTAGCTGGTCTGTCATAATACAATAGACACAGTAGATCTAGCTGGTCTGTCATAATATAATAGAGACAGTAGATCTAGCTGGTCTGTCATATTATAATAGAGACAATAGATCTAGCTGGTCTGTCATAATATAATAGACAGTAGATCTAGCTGGTCTGTCATAATACAATAGACACAGTAGATCTAGCTGGTCTGTCATAATATAATAGAGACAGTAGATCTAACTGGTCTGTCATAATATAATAGAGACAGTAGATCTACCTGGTCTGTCAAAATATAATAGAGACAGTAGATCTAGCTGGTCTGTCATAATATAATAGAGACAGTATATCCACCTGGTCTGTCATATTATAATAGAGACAATAGATCTAGCTGGTCTGTCATAATATAATAGACAGTAGATCTAGCTGGTCTGTCATAATACAATAGACACAGTAGATCTAGCTGGTCTGTCATAATATAATAGAGACAGTAGATCTAACTGGTCTGTCATAATACAATAGAGACAGTAGATCTAGCTGGTCTGTCATAATATAATAGAGACAGTAGATCTACCTGGTCTGTCAAAATATAATAGAGACAGTAGATCTAGCTGGTCTGTCATAATATAATAGAGACAGTATATCTACCTGGTCTGTCATTTTATAATAGAGACAGTAGATCTAGCTGGTCTGTCATAATATAATAAAGACAGTAGATCTAGCTGGTCTGTCATAATATAATAGAGACAGTAGATCTAGCTGGTCTGTCATAGTATAATAGAGACAGTAGATCTACCTGGTCTGTCAAAATATAATAGAGACAGTGGATCTAGCTGGTCTGTCATAATATAAGAGAGACAGTAGATCTACCTGGTCTGTCAAAATATAATAGAGATAGTAGATCTAGCTGGTCTGTCATAATACCATAGAGACAATAGATCTAGCTGGTCTGTCATAATATAATAGACAGTAGATCTAGCTGGTCTGTCATAATACAATAGACACAGTAGATCTAGCTGGTCTGTCATAATATAATAGAGACAGTAGATCTAGCTGGTCTGTCATATTATAATAGAGGCAATAGATCTAGCTGGTCTGTCATAATATAATAGACAGTAGATCTAGCTGGTCTGTCATAATACAATAGACACAGTAGATCTAGCTGGTCTGTCATAATATAATAGATACAGTAGATCTAACTGGTCTGTCATAATATAATAGAGACAGTAGATCTACCTGGTCTGTCAAAATATAATAGAGACAGTAGATCTAGCTGGTCTGTCATAATATAATAGAGACAGTATATCCACCTGGTCTGTCATATTATAATAGAGACAATAGATCTAGCTGGTCTGTCATAATATAATAGACAGTAGATCTAGCTGGTCTGTCATAATACAATAGACACAGTAGATCTAGCTGGTCTGTCATAATATAATAGAGACAGTAGATCTAACTGGTCTGTCATAATACAATAGAGACAGTAGATCTACCTGGTCTGTCATAATATAATAGAGACAGTAGATCTAGCTGGTCTGTCATATTATAATAGAGGCAGTAGATCTACCTGGTCTGTCATAGTATAATAGAAACAGTAGATCTAGCTGGTCTGTCATAATACAATAGACACAGTAGATCTAGCTGGTCTGTCATAATATAATAGAGACAGTAGATCTAGCTGGTCTGTCATAATATAATAGAGACAGTAGATCTAGCTGATCTGTCATATTATAATAGAGGCAGTAGATCTACCTGGTCTGTCATAGTATAATAGAAACAGTAGATTTTGCTGGTCTGTCATAATGTCATATTATAATAGAGACAATAGATCTAGCTGGTCTGTCATAATATAATAGAGACAGTAGATCTTGCTGGTCTGTCATAATATAATAGACAGAAGATCTAGCTGGTCTGTCATAATATAATAGACACAGTAGATCTAGCTGGTCTGTCATAATATAATAGAGACAGTAGATCTTGCTGGTCTGTCATAATATAATAGACAGAAGATCTAGCTGGTCTGTCATAATATAATAGACACAGTAGATCTAGCTGGTCTGTCATAATATAATAGAGAGAGTAGATCTTGCTGGTCTGTCATAATACAATAGAGACAGTAGATCTAGCTGGTCTGTCATATTATAATAGAGACAGTAGATCTAGCTGGTCTGTCATATTATAATAGAGACAGTAGATCTAGCTGGTCTGTTATAATATAATATAGACAGTAGATCTAGCTGGTCTGTCATAATATAATAGAGACAGTAGATCTAGCTGGTCTGTCATATTATAATAGAGACAATAGATCTAGCTGGTCTGTCATAATATAATAGACAGTAGATCTAGCTGGTCTGTCATAATACAATAGACACAGTAGATCTAGCTGGTCTGTCATAATATAATAGAGACAGTAGATCTAGCTGGTCTGTCATATTATAATAGAGACAATAGATCTAGCTGGTCTGTCATAATATAATAGACAGTAGATCTAGCTGGTCTGTCATAATACAATAGACACAGTAGATCTAGCTGGTCTGTCATAATATAATAGAGACAGTAGATCTACCTGGTCTGTCATAATATAATAGAGACAGTAGATCTACCTGGTCTGTCAAAATATAATAGAGACAGTAGATCTAGCTGGTCTGTCATAATATAATAGAGACAGTAGATCTACCAGGTCTGTCATAATATAACAGAGACAATAGATCTAGCTGGTCTGTCATAATATAATAGAGACAGTAGATCTAGCTGGTCTGTCATAATACAATAGAGACAGTAGATCTAGCTGGTCTGTCATAATATAATAGAGACAGTAGATCTACCTGGTCTGTCATAATATAATAGAGACAGTAGATCTAGCTGGTCTGTCATAATATAATAGAGACAGTAGATCTACCTGGTCTGTCAAAATATAATAGAGACAGTAGATCTAGCTGGTCTGTCATAATATAATAGAGACAGTATATCTACCTGGTCTGTCATTTTATAATAGAGACAGTAGATCTAGCTGGTCTGTCATAATATAATAAAGACAGTAGATCTAGCTGGTCTGTCATAATATAATAGAGACAGTAGATCTAGCTGGTCTGTCATAGTATAATAGAGACAGTAGATCTACCTGGTCTGTCAAAATATAATAGAGACAGTGGATCTAGCTGGTCTGTCATAATATAATAGAGACAGTAGATCTACCTGGTCTGTCAAAATATAATAGAGATAGTAGATCTAGCTGGTCTGTCATAATACCATAGAGACAGTAGATCTAGCTGGTCTGTCATAATGTCATATTATAATAGAGACAATAGATCTAGCTGGTCTGTCATAATATAATAGAGACAGTAGATCTAGCTGGTCTGTCATAATACAATAGAGACAGTAGATCTAGCTGGTCTGTCATAATATAATAGAGACAGTACATCTACCTGGTCTGTCAAAATATAATAGAGGCAGTAGATCTAGCTGGTCTGTCATTATATAATAGAGACAGTAGATCTACCTGGTCTGTCAAAATATAATAGAGACAGTATATTTATTTGGTCTGTCATAATATAATAGAGACACTAGATCTAGCTGGTCTGTCATAATATAATAGAGATAGTAGATCTAGCTGGTCTGTCATAATACAATAGAGACAGTAGATCTAGCTAGTCTGTCATAATAGAATAGAGACAGTAGATCTAGCTGGTCTGTTATAATATAATATAGACAGTAGATCTAGCTGGTCTGTCATAATATAATAGAGACAGTAGATCTAGCTGGTCTGTCATATTATAATAGAGACAATAGATCTAGCTGGTCTGTCATAATATAATAGACAGTAGATCTAGCTGGTCTGTCATAATACAATAGACACAGTAGATCTAGCTGGTCTGTCATAATATAATAGAGACAGTAGATCTAACTGGTCTGTCATAATACAATAGAGACAGTAGATCTAGCTAGTCTGTCATAATAGAATAGAGACAGTAGATCTAGCTGGTCTGTTATAATATAATATAGACAGTAGATCTAGCTGGTCTGTCATAATATAATAGAGACAGTAGATCTAGCTGGTCTGTCATATTATAATAGAGACAGTAGATCTAGCTGGTCTGTCATAATATAATAAAGACAGTAGATCTAGCTGGTCTGTCATAATATAATAGAGACAGTAGATCTAGCTGGTCTGTCATAGTATAATAGGGACAGTAGATCTACCTGGTCTGTCAAAATATAATAGAGACAGTGGATCTAGCTGGTCTGTCATAATATAATAGAGACAGTAGATCTACCTGGTCTGTCAAAATATAATAGAGATAGTAGATCTAGCTGGTCTGTCATAATACCATAGAGACAGTAGATCTAGCTGGTCTGTCATAATGTCATATTATAATAGAGACAATAGATCTAGCTGGTCTGTCATAATATAATAGAGACAGTAGATCTAACTGGTCTGTCATAATATAATAGAGACAGTAGATCTACCTGGTCTGTCAAAATATAATAGAGACAGTAGATCTAGCTGGTCTGTCATAATATAATAGAGACAGTAGATCTAGCTGGTCTGTCATAATACAATAGAGACAGATAATCTAGCTGGTCTGTCATAATATAATAGAGACAGTACATCTACCTGGTCTGTCAAAATATAATAGAGGCAGTAGATCTAGCTGGTCTGTCATTATATAATAGAGACAGTAGATCTACCTGGTCTGTCAAAATATAATAGAGACAGTATATTTATTTGGTCTGTCATAATATAATAGAGACACTAGATCTAGCTGGTCTGTCATAATATAATAGAGATAGTAGATCTAGCTGGTCTGTCATAATACAATAGAGACAGTAGATCTAGCTGTCTGTCATAATAGAATAGAGACAGTAGATCTAGCTGGTCTGTTATAATATAATATAGACAGTAGATCTAGCTGGTCTGTCATAATATAATAGAGACAGTAGATCTAGCTGGTCTGTCATATTATAATAGAGACAATAGATCTAGCTGGTCTGTCATAATATAATAGACAGTAGATCTAGCTGGTCTGTCATAATACAATAGACACAGTAGATCTAGCTGGTCTGTCATAATATAATAGAGACAGTAGATCTAACTGGTCTGTCATAATACAATAGAGACAGTAGATCTAGCTAGTCTGTCATAATAGAATAGAGACAGTAGATCTAGCTGGTCTGTTATAATATAATATAGACAGTAGATCTAGCTGGTCTGTCATAATATAATAGAGACAGTAGATCTAGCTGGTCTGTCATATTATAATAGAGACAGTAGATCTAGCTGGTCTGTCATAATATAATAGACAGTAGATCTAGCTGGTCTGTCATAATACAATAGACACAGTAGATCTAGCTGGTCTGTCATAATATAATAGAGACAGTAGATCTAGCTGGTCTGTCATATTATAATAGAGACAATAGATCTAGCTGGTCTGTCATAATATAATAGACAGTAGATCTAGCTGGTCTGTCATAATACAATAGACACAGTAGATCTAGCTGGTCTGTCATAATATAATAGAGACAGTAGATCTAGCTGGTCTGTCATAATACAATAGAGACAGTAGATCTAGCTGGTCTGTCATAATATAATAGAGACAGTACATCTACCTGGTCTGTCAAAATATAATAGAGGCAGTAGATCTAGCTGGTCTGTCATTATATAATAGAGACAGTAGATCTACCTGGTCTGTCAAAATATAATAGAGACAGTATATTTATTTGGTCTGTCATAATATAATAGAGACACTAGATCTAGCTGGTCTGTCATAATATAATAGAGATAGTAGATCTAGCTGGTCTGTCATAATACAATAGAGACAGTAGATCTAGCTAGTCTGTCATAATAGAATAGAGACAGTAGATCTAGCTGGTCTGTTATAATATAATATAGACAGTAGATCTAGCTGGTCTGTCATAATATAATAGAGACAGTAGATCTAGCTGGTCTGTCATATTATAATAGAGACAATAGATCTAGCTGGTCTGTCATAATATAATAGACAGTAGATCTAGCTGGTCTGTCATAATACAATAGACACAGTAGATCTAGCTGGTCTGTCATAATATAATAGAGACAGTAGATCTAACTGGTCTGTCATAATACAATAGAGACAGTAGATCTAGCTAGTCTGTCATAATAGAATAGAGACAGTAGATCTAGCTGGTCTGTTATACTATAATATAGACAGTAGATCTAGCTGGTCTGTCATAATATAATAGAGACAGTAGATCTAGCTGGTCTGTCATATTATAATAGAGACAGTAGATCTAGCTGGTCTGTCATAATATAATAGACAGTAGATCTAGCTGGTCTGTCATAATACAATAGACACAGTAGATCTAGCTGGTCTGTCATAATATAATAGAGACAGTAGATCTAGCTGGTCTGTCATATTATAATAGAGACAATAGATCTAGCTGGTCTGTCATAATATAATAGACAGTAGATCTAGCTGGTCTGTCATAATACAATAGACACAGTAGATCTAGCTGGTCTGTCATAATATAATAGAGACAGTAGATCTAACTGGTCTGTCATAATACAATAGAGACAGTAGATCTAGCTGGTCTGTCATAATATAATAGAGACAGTAGATCTACCTGGTCTGTCAAAATATAATAGAGACAGTAGATCTAGCTGGTCTGTCATAATATAATAGAGACAGTATATCTACCTGGTCTGTCATATTATAATAGAGACAATAGATCTAGCTGGTCTGTCATAATATAATAGACACAGTAGATCTAGCTGGTCTGTCATAATATAATAGAGACAGTAGATCTAACTGGTATGTCATAATACAATAGAGACAGTAGATCTAGCTGGCCTGTCATAATATAATAGAGACAGTAGATCTACCTGGTCTGTCATAATATAATAAAGACAGTAGATCTAGCTGGTCTGTCATAATATCATAGAGACAGTAGATCTAGCTGGTCTGTCATAGTATAATAGGGACAGTAGATCTACCTGGTCTGTCAAAATATAATAGAGACAGTGGATCTAGCTGGTCTGTCATAATATAATAGAGACAGTAGATCTACCTGGTCTGTCAAAATATAATAGAGATAGTAGATCTAGCTGGTCTGTCATAATACCATAGAGACAGTAGATCTAGCTGGTCTGTCATAATGTCATATTATAATAGAGACAATAGATCTAGCTGGTCTGTCATAATATAATAGAGACAGTAGATCTAGCTGGTCTGTCATAATATAATAGACAGAAGATCTAGCTGGTCTGTCATAATATAATAGAGACAGTAGATCTAGCTGGTCTGTCATAATACAATAGAGACAGTAGATCTAGCTGGTCTGTCATAATATAATAGAGACAGTACATCTACCTGGTCTGTCAAAATATAATAGAGGCAGTAGATCTAGCTGGTCTGTCATTATATAATAGAGACAGTAGATCTACCTGGTCTGTCAAAATATAATAGAGACAGTATATTTATTTGGTCTGTCATAATATAATAGAGACACTAGATCTAGCTGGTCTGTCATAATATAATAGATATAGTAGATCTAGCTGGTCTGTCATAATACAATAGAGACAGTAGATCTAGCTAGTCTGTCATAATAGAATAGAGACAGTAGATCTAGCTGGTCTGTTATAATATAATATAGACAGTAGATCTAGCTGGTCTGTCATAATATAATAGAGACAGTAGATCTAGCTGGTCTGTCATATTATAATAGAGACAATAGATCTAGCTGGTCTGTCATAATATAATAGACAGTAGATCTAGCTGGTCTGTCATAATACAATAGACACAGTAGATCTAGCTGGTCTGTCATAATATAATAGAGACAGTAGATCTAACTGGTCTGTCATAATACAATAGAGACAGTAGATCTAGCTAGTCTGTCATAATAGAATAGAGACAGTAGATCTAGCTGGTCTGTTATAATATAATATAGACAGTAGATCTAGCTGGTCTGTCATAATATAATAGAGACAGTAGATCTAGCTGGTCTGTCATATTATAATAGAGACAATAGATCTAGCTGGTCTGTCATAATATAATAGACAGTAGATCTAGCTGGTCTGTCATAATACAATAGACACAGTAGATCTAGCTGGTCTGTCATAATATAATAGAGACAGTAGATCTAACTGGTCTGTCATAATACAATAGAGACAGTAGATCTACCTGGTCTGTCATAATATAATAGAGACAGTAGATCTAGCTGGTCTGTCATATTATAATAGAGGCAGTAGATCTACCTGGTCTGTCATAGTATAATAGAAACAGTAGATCTAGCTGGTCTGTCATAATACAATAGACACAGTAGATCTAGCTGGTCTGTCATAATACCATAGAGACAGTAGATTTTGCTGGTCTGTCATAATGTCATATTATAATAGAGACAATAGATCTAGCTGGTCTGTCATAATATAATAGAGACAGTAGATCTTGCTGGTCTGTCATAATATAATAGACAGAAGATCTAGCTGGTCTGTCATAATATAATAGACACAGTAGATCTAGCTGGTCTGTCATAATATAATAGAGAGAGTAGATCTTGCTGGTCTGTCATAATACAATAGAGACAGTAGATCTAGCTGGTCTGTCATATTATAATAGAGACAGTAGATCTAGCTGGTCTGTCATATTATAATAGAGACAGTAGATCTAGCTGGTCTGTTATAATATAATATAGACAGTAGATCTAGCTGGTCTGTCATAATATAATAGAGACAGTAGATCTAGCTGGTCTGTCATATTATAATAGAGACAATAGATCTAGCTGGTCTGTCATAATATAATAGACAGTAGATCTAGCTGGTCTGTCATAATACAATAGACACAGTAGATCTAGCTGGTCTGTCATAATATAATAGAGACAGTAGACCTAGCTGGTCTGTCATATTATAATAGAGACAATAGATCTAGCTGGTCTGTCATAATATAATAGACAGTAGATCTAGCTGGTCTGTCATAATACAATAGACACAGAAGATCCAGCTGGTCTGTCATAATATAATAGAGACAGTAGATCTAGCTGGTCTGTCATAATATAATAGAGACAGTAGATCTACCTGGTCTGTCAAAATATAATAGAGACAGTAGATCTAGCTGGTCTGTCATAATATAATAGAGACAGTATATCTACCTGGTATGTCATATTATAATAGAGACAATAGATCTAGCTGGTCTGTTATAATATAATATAGACAGTAGATCTAGCTGGTCTGTCATAATATAATAGAGACAGTAGATCTAGCTGGTCTGTCATATTATAATAGAGACAATAGATCTAGCTGGTCTGTCATAATATAATAGACAGTAGATCTAGCTGGTCTGTCATAATACAATAGACACAGTAGATCTAGCTGGTCTGTCATAATATAATAGAGACAGTAGATCTAACTGGTCTGTCATAATACAATAGAGACAGTAGATCTAGCTAGTCTGTCATAATAGAATAGAGACAGTAGATCTAGCTAGTCTGTCATAATAGAATAGAGACAGTAGATCTAGCTGGTCTGTCATAATATAATAGAGACAGTAGATCTAGCTGGTCTGTCATATTATAATAGAGACAGTAGATCTAGCTGGTCTGTCATAATATAATAGAGACAGTAGATCTAGCTGGTCTGTCATAATACAATAGACACAGTAGATCTAGCTGGTCTGTCATAATATAATAGAGACAGTAGATCTAGCTGGTCTGTCATATTATAATAGAGACAATAGATCTAGCTGGTCTGTCATAATATAATAGACAGTAGATCTAGCTGGTCTGTCATAATACAATAGACACAGTAGATCTAGCTGGTCTGTCATAATATAATAGAGACAGTAGATCTAACTGGTCTGTCATAATACAATAGAGACAGTAGATCTAGCTGGTCTGTCATAATATAATAGAGACAGTAGATCTACCTGGTCTGTCAAAATATAATAGAGACAGTAGATCTAGCTGGTCTGTCATAATATAATAGAGACAGTATATCTACCTGGTCTGTCATATTATAATAGAGACAATAGATCTAGCTGGTCTGTCATAATATAATAGACACCGTAGATCTAGCTGGTCTGTCATAATATAATAGAGACAGTAGATCTAACTGGTATGTCATAATACAATAGAGACAGTAGATCTAGCTGGCCTGTCATAATATAATAGAGACAGTAGATCTACCTGGTCTGTCATAATATAATAAAGACAGTAGATCTAGCTGGTCTGTCATAATATCATAGAGACAGTAGATCTAGCTGGTCTGTCATAGTATAATAGGGACAGTAGATCTACCTGGTCTGTCAAAATATAATAGAGACAGTGGATCTAGCTGGTCTGTCATAATATAATAGAGACAGTAGATCTACCTGGTCTGTCAAAATATAATAGAGATAGTAGATCTAGCTGGTCTGTCATAATACCATAGAGACAGTAGATCTAGCTGGTCTGTCATAATGTCATATTATAATAGAGACAATAGATCTAGCTGGTCTGTCATAATATAATAGAGACAGTAGATCTAGCTGGTCTGTCATAATATAATAGACAGAAGATCTAGCTGGTCTGTCATAATATAATAGAGACAGTAGATCTAGCTGGTCTGTCATAATACAATAGAGACAGTAGATCTAGCTGGTCTGTCATAATATAATAGAGACAGTACATCTACCTGGTCTGTCAAAATATAATAGAGGCAGTAGATCTAGCTGGTCTGTCATTATATAATAGAGACAGTAGATCTACCTGGTCTGTCAAAATATAATAGAGACAGTATATTTATTTGGTCTGTCATAATATAATAGAGACACTAGATCTAGCTGGTCTGTCATAATATAATAGAGATAGTAGATCTAGCTGGTCTGTCATAATACAATAGAGACAGTAGATCTAGCTAGTCTGTCATAATAGAATAGAGACAGTAGATCTAGCTGGTCTGTTATAATATAATATAGACAGTAGATCTAGCTGGTCTGTCATAATATAATAGAGACAGTAGATCTAGCTGGTCTGTCATATTATAATAGAGACAATAGATCTAGCTGGTCTGTCATAATATAATAGACAGTAGATCTAGCTGGTCTGTCATAATACAATAGACACAGTAGATCTAGCTGGTCTGTCATAATATAATAGAGACAGTAGATCTAACTGGTCTGTCATAATACAATAGAGACAGTAGATTTAGCTGGTCTGTCATAACATAATAGAGACATAGAGACAGTAGATTTAGCTGGTCTGTCATAATATAATAGAGACAGTAGATCTAGCTGGTCTGTCATAATGTAATAGACAGTAGATCTAGCTGGTCTGTCATAATATAATATACACAGTAGATCCAGCTGGTCTGTCATAATACAATAGAGACAGTAGATTTAGCTGGTCTGTCATAACATAATAGAGACATAGAGACAGTAGATTTAGCTGGTCTGTCATAATATAATAGAGACAGTAGATCTAGCTGGTCTGTCATAATATAATAGACACAGTAGATCTAGCTGGTCTGTCATAATACCATAGAGACAGTAGATCTAGCTGGTCTGTCATAATACAATAGAGACAGTAGATCTAGCTGGTCTGTCATAATATAATAGACAGTAGATCTAGCTGGTCTGTCATAATATAATAGACAGTAGATCTAGCTAGTCTGTCATAATATAATAGAGACAGAAGATCTAGCTGGTCTATCATAATATAATAGAGACAGTAGATCTAGCTGGTCAGTCATAATACAATAGAGACAGTAGATATAGCTGGTCTGTCATTTTATAATGGAGACAGTATATCTACCTGGTCTGTCATAATATAATAGAGGCAGTAGATCTAGCTGGTCTGTCATAATGTAATAGACAGTAGATCTAGCTGGTCTGTCATAATATAATATACACAGTAGATCTAGCTGGTCTGTCATAATACAATAGAGACAGTAGATTTAGCTGGTCTGTCATAACATATAATAGAGACAGTAGATTTAGCTGGTCTGTCATAATATAATAGAGACAGTATATCTACCTGGTCTGTCATTTTATAATAGAGACAGTAGATCTAGCTGGTCTGTCATAATATAATAGAGACAGTAGATCATCCTGGTCTGTCAAAATATAATAGAGACAGTAGATCTACCTGGTCTGTCAAAATATAATAGAGATAGTAGATTTAGCTGGTCTGTCATAATATAATAGAGACACTAGATCTAGCTGGTCTGTCATAATATAATAGAGATAGTAGATCTAGCTGGTCTGTCATAATACAATAGAGACAGTAGATCTAGCTGGTCTGTCATAATGTCATATTATAATAGAGACAATAGATCTAGCTGGTCTGTCATAATATAATAGAGACAGTAGATCTAGCTGGTCTGTCATAATACAATAGAGACAGTAGATCTAGCTGGTCTGTCATATTATAATAGAGACAGTAGATCTAGCTGGTCAGTCATAATATAATAGAGATAGTAGATCTACCTGGTCTGTCATAATACAATAGAGACAGTAGATCTACCTGGTCTGTCATAATATAATAGAGACAGTAGATCTAGCTGGTCTGTCATATTATAATAGAGGCAGTAGATCTACCTGGTCTTTCATAATATAATAGAAACAGTAGATCTAGCTGGTCTGTCATAATACAATAGACACAGTAGATCTAGCTGGTCTGTCATAATATAATAGAGACAGTAGATCTACCTGGTCTGTCATAGTATAATAGAAACAGTAGATCTAGCTGGTCTGTCATAATACAATAGAGACAGTAGATCTACCTGGTCTGTCATAGTATAATAGAAACAGTAGATCTAGCTGGTCTGTCATAATATAATAGAGTAAGTAGATCTACCTGGTCTGTCATAGTATAATAGAGACAGTAGATCTAGATGGTCTGTCATAGTACAATAGAGATATAGAGACAGTAGATCTAGCTGGTCTGTCATAATATAATAGAGACAGTGTATCTACCAGGTCTGTCATAATATAACAGAGACAGTAGATCTAGCTGGTCTGTCAAAATATAATAGAGACAGTAGATCTAGCTGGTCTGTCATAATATAATAGAGACAGTAGATCTACCTGGTATGTCAAAATATAATAGAGACAGTAGATCTAGCTGGTCTGTCATAATATAATAGATACAGTAGATCTAGCTGGTCTGTCATATTATAATAGAGACAGTAGATCTAGCTGGTCTGTCATAATATAATAGAGATTGTAGTTTAACCTAGTCTGTCATAATAGAATAGAGACAGTAGATCTAGCTGGTCTGTCATAATATAATAGAGACAGTGTATCTACAAGGTCTGTCATAATATAACAGAGATAGTAGATCTAGCTGGTCTGTCATAATATAACAGAGACAGTAGATCTACCTGGTATGTCAAAATATAATAGAGACAGTAGATCTAGCTGGTCTGTCATAATATAATAGAGACAGTAGATCTTGCTGGTCTGTCATATTATAATAGAGACAGTAGATCTAGCTGGTCTGTCAAAATATAATAGAGAT
>NW_026283139.1:0-4893 GCF_023373465.1 Oncorhynchus keta | reverse complement strand
TTTACATTTTACATTTAAGTCATTTAGCAGACGCTCTTATCCAGATCGACTTACAAATTGGTGCATTCACCTTATGACATCCAGTAGAATAGTCACTTTAAAATAGTGCATCTAAATCTTAAAGGGGGGTGAGAAGGATTACTTATCCTATCCTAGGTATTCCTTAAAGAGGTGGGGTTTCAGGTGTCTCCGGAAGGTGGTGATTGACTCCGCTGTCCTGGCGTCGTGAGGGAGTTTGTTCCACCATTGGGGGCCAGAGCAGCGAACAGTTTTGACTGGGCTGAGCGGGAACTGTACTTCCTCAGTGGTAGGGAGGCGAGCAGGCCAGAGGTGGATGAACGCAGTGCCCTTGTTTGGGTGTAGGGCCTGATCAGAGCCTGGAGGTACTGAGGTGCCGTTCCCCTCACAGCTCCGTGAGGCAAGCACCATGGTCTTGTAGTGGATGCGAGCTTCAACTGGAAGCCAGTGGAGAGAGCGGAGGAGCGGGGTGACGTGAGAGAACTTGGGAAGGTTGAACACCAGACGGGCTGCAGCGTTCTGGATGAGTTGTAGGGGTTTAATGGCACAGGCAGGGAGCCCAGCCAACAGCGAGTTGCAGTAATCCAGACGGGAGATGACAAGTGCCTGGATTAGGACCTGCGCCGCTTCCTGTGTGAGCAGGGTCGTACTCTGCGGATGTTGTAGAGCATGAACCTACAGGAACGGGACACCGCCTTGATGTTAGTTGAGAACGTCAGGGTGTTGTCCAGGATCACGCCAAGGTTCTTAGCGCTCTGGGAGGAGGACACAATGGAGTTGTCAACCGTGATGGCGAGATCATGGAACGGGCAGTCCTTCCCCGGGAGGAAGAGGAGCTCCGTCTTGCTGAGGTTCAGCTTGAGGTGGTGATCCGTCATCCACACTGATATGTCTGCCAGACATGCAGAGATGCGATTCGCCACCTGGTCATCAGAAGGGGGAAAGGAGAAGATTAATTGTGTGTCGTCTGCATAGCAATGATAGGAGAGACCATGTGAGGTTATGACAGAGCCAAGTGACTTGGTGTATAGCGAGAATAAGAGAGGGCCTAGAACAGAGCCCTGGGGGACACCAGTGGTGAGAGCGCGTGGTGAGGAGACAGATTCTCGCCACGCCACCTGGTAGGAGCGACCTGTCAGGTAGGGCAATCAAGCGTGGGCCGCGCCGGAGATGCCCAACTCGGAGAGGGTGGAGAGGAGGATCTGATGGTTCACAGTATCGAAGGCAGCCGATAGGTCTAGAAGGATGAGAGCAGAGGAGAGAGAGTTAGCTTTAGCAGTGCGGAGCGCCTCCGTGATACAGAGAAGAGCAGTCTCAGTTGAATGACTAGTCTTGAAACCTGACTGATTTGGGTCAAGAAGGTCATTCTGAGAGAGATAGCGGTAGAGCTGGCCAAGGACGGCACGCTCAAGAGTTTTGGAGAAAAGAGAGAAGGGATACTGGTCTGTAGTTGTTGACATCGGAGGGATCGAGTGTAGGTTTTTTCAGAAGGGGTGCAACTCTCGCTCTCTTGAAGACGGGAGGGACGTAGCCAGCGGTCAGGGATGAGTTGATGAGCGAGGTGAGGTAAGGAGAAGGTCTCCGGAAATGGTCTGGAGAAGAGAGGAGGGGATAGGGTCAAGCGGGCAGGTTGTTGGGCGGCCGGCCGTCACAAGACGCGAGATTTCATCTGGAGAGAGGGGAGAAAGAGGTCAGAGCATAGGGTAGGGCAGTGTGAGCAGAACCAGCGGTGTCGTTTGACTTAGCAAACGAGGATCGGATGTCGTCGACCTTCTTTTCAAAATGGTTGACGAAGTCATCTGCAGAGAGGGAGGAGGGGGGAGGATTCAGGAGGGAGGAGAAGGTGGCAAAGAGCTTCCTAGGGTTAGAGGCAGATGCTTGGAATTTAGAATGGTAGAAAGTGGCTTTAGCAGCAGAGACAGAGGAGGAAAATGTAGAGAGGAGGGAGTGAAAGGATGCCAGGTCCGCAGGGAGGCGAGTTTTCCTCCATTTCCGCTCAGCTGCCCGGCCCTGTTCTGTGAGCTCGCAATGAGTCGTCGAGCCACGGGGCGGGAGGGGAGGACCGCGCCGGCCTGGAGGATAGGGGACATAGAGAGTCAAAGGATGCAGAAAGGGAGGAGAGGAGGGTTGAGGAGGCAGAATCGGGAGATAGGTTGGAGAAGGTTTGAGCAGAGGGAAGAGATGATAGGATGGAAGAGGAGAGAGTAGCGGGGGAGAGGGAGCGAAGGTTGGGACGGCGCGATACCATCCGAGTAGGGGCAGTGTGGGAAGTGTTAGATGAGAGCGAGAGGGAAAAGGATACAAGGTAGTGGTCGGAGACTTGGAGGGGAGTTGCAATGAGGTTAGTGGAAGAACAGCATCTAGTAAAGATGAGGTCGAGCGTATTGCCTGCCTTGTGAGTAGGGGGGGGAAGGTGAGAGGGTGAGGTCAAAAGAGGAGAGGAGTGGAAAGAAGGAGGCAGAGAGGAATGAGTCAAAGGTAGACGTGGGGAGGTTAAAGTCGCCCAGCACTGTGAGAGGTGAGCCGTCCTCAGGAAAGGAGCTTATCAAGGTATCAAGCTCATTGATGAACTCTCCGAGGGAACCTGGAGGGCGATAAATGATAAGGATGTTAAGCTTGAAAGGGCTGGTAACTGTGACAGCATGGAATTCAAAGGAGGCGATAGACAGATGGGTGAGGGAGAAAGACAGAATGACCACTTGGGAGAGATGAGGATCCCGGTGCCACCACCCCGCTGACCAGAAGCTCTCGGGGTGTGCGAGAACACGTGGGCGGACGAAGAGAGAGCAGTAGGAGTAGCAGTGTTGTCTGTGGTGATCCATGTTTCCGTCAGTGCCAAGAAGTCGAGGGACTGGAGGGAGGCATAGGCTGAGATGAACTCTGCCTTGTTGGCCGCAGATCGGCAGTTCCAGAGGCTACCGGAGACCTGGAACTCCACGTGGGTCGTGCGCGCTGGGACCACCAGATTAGGGTGGCCGCGGCCACGCGGTGTGGAGCAGTTCAATGCTAAGTTTTGATTTACATTTGGTTGTGTTGTCAACTAATGTGAATTCAACAAAAAATAAAAATGTCACCATGTCATTGAATTTAGGTAAACAATTGAGTGATTTTTTAAATTCCAATTTGTTTTTCACATTGAGTCAACGTCATCACATTGACCCATTTTGGGTTGAAATGTTTTTTGGGTTGAAATGTTGATTCAACCTGTTTGAATCAGGTTATCAAGATAGTGTTAAAAAAACAGGTCTTTAAATATTGATAATTTATTTTATTTTATTTAACGAGGCAAGTCAGTTAAGAACAAATGCTTATTTACAATGACGGCCTACCAAAGGAAGAAGGCCTCCTGCGGGGGGCGGGGCTGGGATTAAAAATAAATAAATAAATTCAAATATAAGGAAAAACACACATGACAAGAGAGACAACACAACACTACATGAAGAGACACCAAAGACAACAAAAAAGCAAGGCAGCAACACAGCATGGTAGCAACACAACATGACAACAACATGGTAGCAACACAACATGGTAGCAGCACAAAACATGGTACAAACTTTATTGGGCACAGACAACAGCACAAAGGGCAAGAAGGTAGAGACAACAATACATCACACAAAGCAGCCACAACTGTCAGTAAAAGTGTCCATTATTGAGTCTTTGAGGGAAGAGAATGAGATTAAACTGTTTGAGTGTTTGTTGCAGCTTGTTCCAGTCGCTAGCTGCAGCGAACTGAAAAGATGAGCTTGGGGACCTTTAACAGAATGTGACTGGCAAGAACGGGTTTTGTATGTGGAGAATGAGGGCTGCAGTAGACATCTCAGACAGGGGGGTAAGGCCTAAGAGGGTTTTATAAATAAGCATCAACCAGTTGGTCTTGTGACAGGTATATGGAGATGACCAGTTTACAGAGGAGTATAGAGTGCAGTGATTATTTTTTTGTTATTTTACCTTTATTTAACTAGGCAAGTCAGTTAAGAACAAATTCTTATTTACAATGACGGCCTAGGAACAGTGGGTTAACTGCCTTGTTCAGGGGTAGAACAACAGATGTTTACCTTGTCAGCTCGGGGATTCGATCGAGCAACCTTTCGGTTATTGGCCCAACGCTCAAACCACTAGGCTACTTGCCGCCCAGGAAGCATTGGTGGCAAATCTGATGGATGAATGGTAAAGAACATCTAGCCACTTGAGAGCACCCTTTCTATAAATTACATCTCCATAATCTAGCATGGTCATCTGAATCAGGGTTAGTTTGGCAGCTGGGGTGAAAGAGGAGCGATTACGATAGAGGAAACAAGTCTACATTTAACTTTAGCCTACAGCTTTGATAGGTGCTGATAGAAGGACAGTGTACTGTCTAGCCATACTCCCAAGTACTTGTATGAGGTGACTACCTCAAGCTCTAAACCCTCAGAGGTAGTAATCACACATGTTGGGAGAGGGGTATTCTTCTTACCAAACCACATGACCTTTGTTTTGGAGGTGTTGAACGTCAGAGGCCAGATAGCTAACGCAACACAGGCTGTAAATGCAATGACTGGCCTGGAGTTTGTCTGAAATGTACCATTATATTCAGTGGTGAAAAAGTACCCAATTGACATACTTGAGTAAAAGTAAAGATACCTGAATAGAAATTGACTCAACTAAAAGTGAAAGTCGTCCTGTAAAATACTATTTTGAGTAAAAGTATGTGGTTTTAAATATACTTAACTGTTAAAAGTAAAAGTATAAATAACTTCAAAGTCAAATAGTAAGCAAACCAGACGGCACAATTTATTTGTTTTTTAAAATTTATTTTCGGATTTCCAGGGGCACGCTCCAACACTCAGAATTTACTCAGAATTTACAAACTAAACGCGTGTTTAGCGAGTCTGC
>NW_026283138.1:0-7474 GCF_023373465.1 Oncorhynchus keta | reverse complement strand
TACCTTAAGGGAAGAATTCGGCAGTACCTGTATGGTTAGTGAGAAAGTCCATATTGCAAATGTACGGTCCCTTACTAGACGTCCGAAATCGTTTGTAAAATTCATGGGACGGCGTCGGGCCGAGCGGCAGGGCCGGACCTACCAGGAAGTCATCAAATGAACGTTGTCGGACATTCGGTTTCCGTTTTACAAAAATAATAAGATTTATGTCATTTTTCCCATGTCCCGGAAATTCCCACAAGAGGGCATAAGCAATCATATGGCTATTGCTACAAAACATCACGATTCACGACGGGGCCTTATCTCGAAAACTGAAAATATTTAGAAGCCGAAACTCGGTGAGCGTAGGGGCGGCATAATGGGCAGTTGGCCCCGAACAAGATGGCGTCTAGGCCTCAACGGTTTTTGAGTTATGGCCATTTATCTGGGATTAAAGGTCCAAAATGAAAATAGAGAAATTATTTTTCCACTTCACGTCAAAGTCAAGGAGCCTCCGGTGTCAATAAAAAAGAACCAGCCATTTATCTATCGTCATTTAAGAGAAATCGTATAACGACACCTTGGTGATGTTCACGGATAGGTGTTTTTTTTTTCAACGGTTACAGATCCAGTTGCAGGTTGTTCTTACGAATCTTTTTAAAGTGTGCTGCGGAGCTCTGCGAGATTTCTGTGATTTTCTATGATTTTCTGAAATAACACACACTCACTAAACCCTCCGTAAATAACTCAGTTCTTAACGTAAAGACTTAAAACTCGGGATTCTGTAAAGGCATACCCCAATCATGATATGAGTTTATTTATAGCTTCCTGTGCCAACCGGAAGTGCCTTTAATGGTGTCACAGTGGCAGTTTCCATGGGTTAAAAAGGTCAGATCTTTTCAAAACTTCATATGTGTGACTAGGTAACCCTCATGAACTGTAAATCAGTCATTTCTCCCAGCAGATGTCAAAGAAAAGCTCTCACACGCACACACAGCAAGGATGGAGTGAAAAAGTGTGGTTCTTAAAGACACAGAGAGCAGGCAATGGCATAAACATAATGTCTAGGCCGTGCCGAGTTCAACGAGATATCCCGCTTGACCGTAGCTCGCTCGGTCTGAGCGCAGCGACCATTAGAAAAGTAGGCCCAAATGAAGCCTGCCCCACAACGTCATTTGCTTTTGGGTGACAGTGAGAGAACCGTTAGGGTGAGAAGCACAATTCGACCTCAGGTATGTTCCTAAGGTCCTTCCGATCCGTGCAAGCCTAACGTTGACAGTGTGGCATTAACCCTTAATAGTTAAAAGATGGTGTTTACTTCAAAAAGTTTGCATTGATTTCTCTCCCCATAGGAATACATTGCCTTTACCCCTAAATTCAACCTGAAGTCTATATGGGTTATGAATGCCGTATGAACCTGTCTTTGGTAACAGTCCATCAGGCCAGTATGAGGTCTACCTGTGTTGATTCTAAGCTTCCTGGACCAACCGGAAGTGGTTAAAATCACCCTAAAAGTGTTTTTCCATTACCTGCCTGCAGTTTGATAGACATAGTGCATTCAACCCTGTGTAAATCAGTCAATTCTTAACGTAAGGACTTAAAACTCAGGATTCTGTAAAAGCATAGCCCAGTGAGGATATGTGTTGACTTATAGCTTCCTGTGACAACCGGAAGTGCCTTAATTGGTGTCTCAGGGGCTGTTTCGAGGGGTTAAAAAAGTCAGATCTGTCCAAAACTTCATATGTGTGATTAGGCAACCCCCATGAACTGTAAATCAGTCATTTTTCCCATAAAATTTCAAAGGAAAACTAAATCACACAGACACACAACTTGGAAGGAGGGACGTATTGGGGTTTGTAGAGACAGACAGTGCCTCCAATAGTTAGCTTTGTTCGAGCTAAAAAAGAACCGTCAGACCTAGAGTTCCGAAACTTTAGAAACCTGTTCTAGACCTCGGGTCGATAGTGCGTGGTGAGTTAGGTGGCTCTAGAAGGTTCTCGGACCGAGAAATAGCCTCGTACATTTGCAATGATTTCAATTCATTTTGACCATTACGAAAATGGCGACATTTAGAAAAGTCTCAGAGACACAAGACTAGGTGCATTGGAACCGGCTCGGCCCATAGAGACGGACCCCAACGTTTCGGTCCGATAGCTCATTCAAGGACCCCATAGCAAGGCATGGAAAAAAGTGGATTTTCAGCACCAATTAGGGTTTTACTCGGGCACCGAAGGACCTATCGAGCCGAAACTCGGGATTCGGGGTCGCCTCACATAGGCCTTCACATAATGTCTGACCTGGACCCGCAGCTAGAACGTAACTATGTGTTTTACGTTTTTATTATGTTTTAAACTAAAGGCGCTGTGAATTATGGGCCTGCTCTGACATATGTGATAGTTGGCTTCTAAATGAGTTGGAAAAAGTGGGTTTGGTGTCAATTGGTATCAGTTTGGTGTCAAAATGACATCTAATTGACTGATGGACACTGACTTGCTAGTTGACTTTTGTACATTAGCAATATGTTTAAACGGAGAGGGACCATCACCAAAAGTGACATTCTGAAATCAACCCTAACGAGCCATGGAGATGAACCAGAATCACTGCCCAGCTATCCCGAGTTCATCGGGCCAGTCAATTTCACATTCCTGCAGGATTTTTATAGCATGACAAATTCGTGATGGTACCTGCCCATTGAACCATATTGCAAATGCACAGTGACTTTGCAAAAGTGAGAAAACATAAACAAATGGACATGATGAAATCAACACAACGAGTGATGGAAATGTACAACTATCACTGCTCAGCCATCCTGTGTTCATCAGACCAGTCAATTTTGCATTTTTGAGCATGTCAAATTTCATATGGTAAATGCACATTGAAACATATTGCAAATGCGCGCGCACTTGCAATATGATTCTATAGTGTAAAAACATCACCTAATGGACATGATGAAATCAACACAACGAGTGATGGAAATGTACAACTATCACTGCTCGGCCATCCTGTGTCCATCAGACCAGTCAATTTTGCATTTTTGAGCATGTCAAATTTCATATGGTAAATGCACATTGAAACATATTGCAAATGCGCGCACTTGCAATATGATTCTATAGTGTAAAAACATCACCTAATGGACATGATGAAATCAACACAACGAGTGATGGAAATGTACAACTATCACTGCTCGGCCATCCTGTGTCCATCAGACCAGTCAATTTTGCATTTTTGAGCATGTCAAATTTCATATGGTAAATGCACATTGAAACATATTGCAAATGCGCGCGCACTTGCAATATGATTCTATAGTGTAAAAACATCACCTAATGGACATGATGAAATCAACACAACGAGTGATGGAAATGTACAACTATCACTGCTCGGCCATCCTGTGTCCATCAGACCAGTCAATTTTGCATTTTTGAGCATGTCAAATTTCATATGGTAAATGCACATTGAAACATATTGCAAATGCGCGCGCACTTGCAATATGATTCTATAGTGTAAAAACATCACCTAATGGACATGATGAAATCAACACAACGAGTGATGGAAATGTACAACTATCACTGCCCGGCCATCCTGTGTTCCCATAGACCAGCATTAATATCAGAATGACCATGTCAATGCATTTACAACCATATTTTAATTTTTGGGTTACCAGTTGCACAACAATGCACGTGCATTTGCAATATGATTCTATAGTGAAAAACATCACCTAATGGACATGATGAAATCAACACAACGAGTGATGGAAATGTACAACTATCACTGCTCGGCCATCCTGTGTTCATCAGACCAGTCAATTTCAGAATGCATTTTTGCATGTCAAATTTTTAATATGGTACCTGCACATTGAAACATATTGCAAATGCACAGTGACTTTGCAAATGATTCTATAGTGAAAAACATCACCAAATGGACATGATGAAATCAACACAACAGGTGATGGAAATGTACAACTATCACTGCCCGGCCATCCTGATGACCAGTCAATCATTTTTGAGCATGTCAAATTTCATATGGTAAATGCATTGAAACATATACAATATCATCACCTAATGGACATGATGAAATCAAATGCATCCTGTTATCAGACCAGTCATTTTGCATTTTTGAGCATTCAAATTTCATATGGTAAATGCACATTGAAACATATTGCAAATGCGCGCATTTGCAATATGATTCTATAGTGAAAAACATCACCTAATGGACATGATGAAATCAACACAACGAGTGATGGAAATGTACAACTATCACTGCTCGGCCATCCTGTGTCCATCAGACCAGTCAATTTTGCATTTTTGAGCATGTCAAATTTCATATGGTAAATGCACATTGAAACATATTGCAAATGCGCGCGCACTTGCAATATGATTCTATAGTGTAAAAACATCACCTAATGGACATGATGAAATCAACACAACGAGTGATGGAAATGTACAACTATCACTGCCCGGCCATCCTGTGTTCCCATAGCGAGCATTAATATCAGAATGACCGGTAAATGCATTTACAACCATATTTTTATTTTTGGGTTACCAGTTGCACAACAATGCACGTGCATTTGCAATATGATTCTATAGTGAAAAAACATCACCTAATGGACATGATGAAATCAACACAACGAGTGATGGAAATGTACAACTATCACTGCTCGGCCATCCTGTGTCCATCAGACCAGTCAATTTTGCATTTTTGAGCATGTCAAATTTCATATGGTAAATGCACATTGAAACATATTGCAAATGCGCGCACTTGCAATATGATTCTATAGTGTAAAAACATCACCTAATGGACATGATGAAATCAACACAACGAGTGATGGAAATGTACAACTATCACTGCTCGGCCATCCTGTGTCCATCAGACCAGTCAATTTTGCATTTTTGAGCATTTCAAATTTCATATGGTAAATGCACATTGAAACATATTGCAAATGCGCGCGCACTTGCAATATGATTCTATAGTGTAAAAACATCACCTAATGGACATGATGAAATCAACACAACGAGTGATGGAAATGTACAACTATCACTGCTCGGCCATCCTGTGTTCCCATAGCGGGCATTAATATCAGAATGACCGGTAAATGCATTCACAACCATATTTTCATTTTTGGGTTACCAGGTGCCTATTTTCAATCACCAGTTGCACAACATGCGTATCCATCAGAATATTTTAAACAGTCCATAAAGCACTCAGGACTGCCCCCATAGATAGAGGGCCGTAGTAGGGTACTCCCATAGCGGGCATGGATAATAGGAGTCCCGGTAAATGCATTTACAACCATATTTTAATTTTTGGGTTACCAGTTGCACAACAATGCACGTGCATTTGCAATATGATTCTATAGTGAAAAACATCACCTAATGGACATGATGAAATCAACACAACAAGTGATGGAAATGTACAACTATCACTGCTCGGCCATCCTGTGTTCATCAGACCAGTCAATTTCACATTCCTGCAGGATTTTTATAGCATGACAAATTCGTGATGGTACCTGCCCATTGAACCATATTGCAAATGCACAGTGACTTTGCAAAAGTGAGAAAACATAAACAAATGGACATGATGAAATCAACACAACAGGTGATGGAAATGTACAACTATCACTGCTCAGCCATCCTGTGTTCATCAGACCAGTCAATTTTGCATTTTTGAGCATGTCAAATTTCATATGGTAAATGCACATTGAAACATATTGCAAATGCGCGTGCACTTGCAATATGATTCTATAGTGAAAAAACATCACCTAATGGACATGATGAAATCAACACAACGAGTGATGGAAATGTACAACTATCACTGCTCGGCCATCCTGTGTCCATCAGACCAGTCAATTTTGCATTTTTGAGCATGTCAAATTTCATATGGTAAATGCACATTGAAACATATTGCAAATGCGCGCACTTGCAATATGATTCTATAGTGTAAAAACATCACCTAATGGACATGATGAAATCAACACAACGAGTGATGGAAATGTACAACTATCACTGCCCGGCCATCCTGTGTTCCCATAGCGAGCATTAATATCAGAATGACCGGTAAATGCATTTACAACCATATTTTTATTTTTGTTACCAGTTGCACAACAATGCACGTGCATTTGCAATATGATTCTATAGTGTAAAAACATCACCTAACGGAGATGATGAAATCAACACAACGAGTGATGGAAATGTACAACTATCACTGCTCGGCCATCCTGTGTTCATCAGACCAGTCAATTTTGCATTTTTGAGCAAGGTCAAATTTCATATGGTAAATGCACATTGAAACATATTGCAAATGCACGTGCACTTGCAATATGATTATATAGTGAAAAACATCACAAAATGGACATGATGAAGTCAACACAACGAGTGATGGAAAGGAACAACTATCACTGCCCGGCCATCCCGAGTTCATCAGGCCAGTCAATTTTGCATTTCTGCAGGATTTTTGAGCATGTCAAATTTCTTACGTCATTTGGCCCACAAAAAATCCTTATGCACAATTTAAAAAAATATATAAAAAAATATGATAATAAAATTGGACAAAAGTATATTCATACAGTTCTTACACATGTGTAATTGACAAAAAAATTGAAAGAATTTCAAAAACGGTCCAGAAAGCACTTTTTAAGGGTGTGTGAAGTTTTTTACAAAATTTTGACATTTTTGACTTTTGACTTTTGACTTCCTATGAAATCATATTGGAATTGGACAAAACATATTCCTTATATTAAAAAAAAAAAAAAAATTATGATAATAAAATTGGACAAAAGTATATTCATACAGTTCTTATGTGTAATTGACAAAAAATCGAAAGAATTTCGGGTGTGTGAAGTTTTTTACAAAATTTTGACATTTTTGACTTTGAAAAAAAAAAAAAAACATATTCCTTATGCGCATTTATGATAATAAAATTGGACAAAAGTATATTCATACAGTTCTTACACATGTGTAATTGACAAAAAAATCGAAAGAATTTCGAAAAACGGTCCAGAAAGCACTTTTTATGGGTGTGTGAAGTTTTTTACAAAATTTTGACATTTTTGACTTTTGACTTTTGACTTCCTATGAAATCATATTGGAATTGGACAAAACATATTCCTTATGCGCATATAAAAAAAAAAAAAAATTATGATAATAAAATTGGACAAAAGTATATTCATACAGTTCTTACACATGTGTAATTGACAAAAAATCGAAAGAATTTCAAAACGGTCCAGAAAGCACTTTTTAAGGGGTGATAAGTTTTGAAAAAAGTTCATTTTTTCAAAATTTTACTTTTGGACATTAATTTGGGTTACATATCCAATATGAAAACCCCGGTGGAGCGCATTTGCCCCCTGTTGAATTTTTAAAGTGTTACAACTGGCAATTACCATATGGCATTTGCAATACACTTTGGATGAATCAACGCCGAATTGGGTGGTATTGGCCAATGTGTATATGGTTTGTCCGATGCCAATGACATGCCATTCATTTTTGTCCAATACAGGGGG
>NW_026283137.1:0-6253 GCF_023373465.1 Oncorhynchus keta | reverse complement strand
AAAGCAAATCAAATCAAATCAAATCAAATTTATTTATATAGCCCTTCGTACATCAGCTGATATCTCAAAGTGCTGTACAGAAACCCAGCCTAAAACCCCAAACAGCAAACAATGCAGGTGTAAAAGCACGGTGGCTAGGAAAACTCCCTAGAAAGGCCAAAACCTAGGAAGAAACCTAGAGAGAACCTGGCTGTGGGTGGCCAGTCCTCTTCTGGCTGTGCCGGGTAGAGATTATAACAGAACATGACCAAGATGTTCAAATGTTCATAAATGACCAGCATGGTCGAATAATAATAAGGCAGAACAGTTGAAACTGGAGCAGCAGCAGTCAGGTGGAATGGGGACAGCAAGGAGCCATCATGTCAGGTAGTCCTGGGGCACTGTCCTAGGGCTCAGGTCCTCCGAGAGAGAGAGAAAGAAAGAGAGAATTAGAGAGAGCATATGTGGGGTGGCCAGTCCTCTTGGCTGTGCCGGGTGGAGATTATAACAGAACGTGGCCAAGATGTTCAAATGTTCATAAATGACCCAGCATGGTTGAATAATAGTAAGGCAGAACAGTTGAAACTGGAGCAGGAGCATGGCCAGGTGGACTGGGGACAGCAAGGAGTCCTCATGTCAGGTAGTCCTGGGACATGGTCCTAGGGCCCAGGCCAGTTGAAACTGGAGCAGCAGCATGGCCAGGTGGACTGGGGACAGCAAGGAGTCATCATGTCAGGTAGTCCTGGGGCATGGTCCTAGGGCTCAGGTCCTCCGAGAGAGAGAAAGAAAGAGAGAAGGAGAGAATTAGAGAACGCACACTTAGATTCACACAGGACACCGAATAGGACAGGAGAAGTACTCCAGATATAACAAACTGACCCTAGCCCCCGACACATAAACTACTGCAGCATAAATACTGGAGGCTGAGACAGGAGGGGTCAGGGAGACACTGTGGCCCCATCCGAGGACACCCGGACAGGGCCAAACAGGAAGGATATAACCCCACCCACTTTGCCAAAGCACAGCCCCACACCACTAGAGGGATATCTTCAACCACCAACTCACCATCCTGAGACAAGGCCGAGTATAGCCCACAAAGATCTCCGCCACGGTACAACCCAAGGGGGGCAACCCAGACAGGCCGACCACAACAGTGAATCAACCCACCCAGGTGACGCACCCCCCCAGGGACGGCACGAGAGAGCCCCAGCAAGCCAGTGACTCAGCCCCGTAACAGGGTTAGAGGCAGAGAATCCCAGTGGAAAGAGGGGAACCGGCCAGGCAGAGACAGCAAGGGCGGTTCGTTGCTCCAGAGCCTTTCCGTTCACCTTCCCACTCCTGGGCCAGACTACACTCAATCATATGACCCACTGAAGAGATGAGTCTTCAGTAAAGACTTAAAGGTTGAGACCGAGTTTATGCGTCTCTGACATGGGTAGGCAGACCGTTCCATAAAAATGGAGCTCTATAGGAGAAAGCCCTGCCTCCAGCTGTTTGCTTAGAAATTCTAGGGACAATTAGGAGGCCTGCGTCTTGTGACCGTAGCGTACGTGTAGGTATGTACGGCAGGACCAAATCAGAGAGGTAGGTAGGAGCAAGCCCATGTAATGCTTTGTAGGTTAGCAGTAAAACCTTGAAATCAGCCCTTGCTTTGACAGGAAGCCAGTGTAGAGAGGCTAGCACTGGAGTAATATGATCAAATTTTTTGGTTCTAGTCAGGATTCTAGCAGCCGTATTTAGCACTAACTGAAGTTTATTTAGTGCTTTATCCGGGTAGCCGGAAAATAGAGCATTGCAGTAGTCTAACCTAGAAGTGACAAAAGCATGGATTAATTTTTCTGCATCATTTTTGGACAGAAAGTTTCTGATTTTTGCAATGTTACGTAGATGGAAAAAAAGCTGTCCTCGAAATGGTCTTGATATGTTCTTCAAAAGAGAGATCAGGGTCCAGAGTAACGCCGAGGTCCTTCACAGTTTTATTTGAGACGACTGTACAACCATTAAGATTAATTGTCAGATTCAACAGAAGATCTCTTTGTTTCTTGGGACCTAGAACAAGCATCTCTGTTTTGTCCGAGTTTAATAGTAGAAAGTTTGCAGCCATCCACTTCCTTATGTCTGAAACACATGCTTCTAGCGAGGGCAATTTTGGGGCTTCACCATGTTTCATTGAAATGTACAGCTGTGTGTCATCCGCATAGCAGTGAAAGTTTACATTATGTTTTTGAATAACATCCCCAAGAGGTAAAATATATAGTGAAAACAATAGTGGTCCTAAAACAGAACCTTGAGGAACACCGAAATGTACAGTTGATTTGTCAGAGGACAAACCATTCACAGAGACAAACTGATATCTTTCCGACAGATAAGACCTAAACCAGGCCAGAACATGTCCGTGTAGACCAATTTGGGTTCCAATCTCTCCAAAAGAATGTGGTGATCGATGGTATCAAAAGCAGCACTAAGGTCTAGGAGCACGAGGACAGATGCAGAGCTCGGTCCGATGCCATTAAAATGTCATTTACCACCTTCACAAGTGCCGTCTCAGTGCTATGATGGGGTCTAAAACCAGACTGAAGCATTTCGTATACATTGTTTGTCTTCAGGAAGGCAGTGAGTTGCTGCGCAACAGCCTTCTCTAAAATCTTTGAGAGGAATGGAAGATTCGATATAGGCCGATAGTTTTTTATATTTTCTGGGTCAAGGTTTGGCTTTTTCAAGAGAGGCTTTATTACTGCCACTTTTAGTGAGTTTGGTACACATCCAGTGGATAGAGAGCCGTTTATTATGTTCAACATAGGAGGGCCAAGCACAGGAAGCAGCTCTTTCAGTAGTTTAGTTGGAATAGGGTCCAGTATACAGCTTGAAGGTTTAGAGGCCATGATTATTTTCATCATTGTGTCAAGAGATATAGTACTAAAACACTTGAGCGTTCTCTTGATCCTAGGTCCTGGCAGAGTTGTGCAGACTCAGGACAACTGAGGTTTGGAGGAATACGCAGGTTTAAAGAGGAGTCCGTAATTTGCTTTCTAATAATCATACCTTTTCCTCAAAGAAGTTCATGAATTTATCACTGCTAAAGTGAAAGTCATCCTCTCTTGGGAATGCTGCTTTTTAGTTAGCTTTGCCACAGTATCAAAAGGGAATTTCGATTGTTCTTATTTTCCTCAATTAAGTTAGAAAATAGGACGATCGAGCAGCAGTAAGGGCTCTTCGGTACTGCAGGGTACCGTCCTTCCAAGCTAGTCGGAAGACTTCCAGTTTGGTGTGGCGCCATTTCCGTTCCAATTTTCTGGAAGCTTGCTTCAGAGCTCGGGTATTTTCTGTGTACCAGGGAGCTAGTTTCTTATGAGACATTTTTTTAGTTTTTAGGGGTGCAACTGCATCTAGGGTATTGCGCAAGGTTAAATTGAGATCCTCAGTTAGGTGGTTAACGGATTTTTGTCCTCTGGCGTCCTTGGGTAGGCAGAGGGAGTCTGGAAGGGCATCAAGGAATCTTTGTGTTGTCTGTGAATTTATAGCACGACTTTTGATGTTCCTTGGTTGGGGTCTGAGCAGATTATTTGTTGCAATTGCAAACGTAATAAAATGGTGGTCCGATAGTCCAGATTATGAGGAAAACATTAAGATCCACAACATTTATTCCATGGGACAAAACTAGGTCCAGCGTATGACTGTGACAGTGAGTGGGTCCAGAGACATGTTGGACAAACCCACTGAGTCGATGATGGCTCCAAAAGCCTTTTTGGAGTGGGTCTGTGGACTTTTCCATGTGAATATTAAAGTCACCAAAGATTAGAATATTATCTGCAATGACTACAAGGTCTGATAGGAATTCAGGGAACTCAGTGAGAAACGCTGTATATGGCCCAGGAGGCCTGTAAACAGTAGCTATAAAAAGTGATTGAGTAGGCTGCATAGATTTCATGACTAGAAGCTCAAAAGACGAAAACGTCATTTTTTTTTTTTTGTAAATTGAAATTTGCTATCGTAAATGTTAGCAACACCTCCGCCTTTGCGGGATGCACGGGGGATATGGTCACTAGTGTAGCCAGGAGGTGAGGCCTCATTTAACACAGTAAATTCATCAGGCTTAAGCCATGTTTCAGTCAGGCCAATCACATCAAGATTATGATCAGTGATTAGTTCATTGACTATAATTGCCTTTGAAGTAAGGGATCTAACATTAAGTAGCCCTATTTTGAGATGTGAGGTTTCATAGTGTTGATGTCTTCACTACTATTAGACAACGTAGAAAATAGTCAAAATAAAGAAAAACTCTTGAATAAGTAGGTCTGTCCAAACTGTTGACAGGTACTGTACATTATCAAGTAATCGAGCTGACAAGGTAAACATCTGTCCTTCTGCCCCTGAACAGGCAGTTAACCCACTGTTCCCAGGCCGTCATTGAAAATAAGAATATGTTCTTTAACTGACTTGCCTGGTTAAATAAAGGTAAAATAAAAAAAATAAAAAAATTCACACATGTTATCCATATACTGTCTGTAAGCACTTGGTGGTCTATAACAGCTTCCCACAATAATGGTCTTTAGGTGAGGAAGATGATCCTCTTTAAGCTATACAGGAATGTGGTTCTCAATATAAAATGGCAACACCTTCAAATTTTGCCTTCGTCTTTCCTGTAGATGTTATAACCATGTATTGCTACCCCTGTATCATCAAAGGTATTATCTAAGTGAGTTTCAGAAATTGTCAGAATATGAATGTCATCTGTTACTAAGAAATTATTGATTTCATTAACCCTGTTTTTTAAGGTACATATGTTATCATGAGCTATTTTTAGTGCTTTTCTGGGATGCTCGATTGTTTTCATTGCTTAACTGGGAAGCTTAGCCAAAGTAGACATGCTCATGTTATTTATGTTAGTGCAGGGTGAGCTGCACACAGTGGACTTCTTTCTAGGGCACACCGCCTCAGTGCTAACAGTATAACTCTGGTTCATAGGCACCTGACCCTGAACAGGCAGTTAACCCACTGTTCCTAGGCTGTCATTGAAAATAAGAATTTGTTCTTTAACTGACTTGCCTAGTTAAATAAAGGTAAAATAAAATAAAACATGATTATTGCATACAATAGCTGTAGGATCAGCAGAGGCATTCAGGTCAGTTAGAGAGACATACATTAGGTTACATACATTGTGTCTTCCAAAACCCCTGGGATAATGTATATGTGCTGAAGCATTATGACAACTCAGTGACACAATGGTGGGAATTTTACCTGAGCTGGGCTTGGGTCATTGATAAATCATTGTCCAACCCTACAATGCTGTGAAAGAATCCAGGAACCCAAATGTTTCTGGGTGGAACCCATCCTCCTTATAATGCTGTGAAAGGAACCAGGAACCCAAATGTTTCTGGGTGGAACCCATCCTCCTTATAATGCTGTGAAAGGAACCAGGAACCCAAATGTTTCTGGGTGGAACCCATCCTCCTTATAATGCTGTGAAAGGAACCAGGAACCCAAATGGTTCTGGGTGGAACCCATCCTCCTTATAATGCTGTGAAAGGAACCAGGAACCCAAATGGTCCTGGGTGGATCCCATCCTCCTTATAATGCTGTGAAAGGAACCAGGAACCCAAATGGTCCTGGGTGGATCCCATCCTCCTTATAATGCTGTGAAAGGAACCAGGAACCCAAATGGTCCTGGGTGGATCCCATCCTCCTTATAATGCTGTGAAAGGAACCAGGAACCCAAATGGTCCTGGGTGGATCCCATCCTCCTTATAATGCTGTGAAAGGAACCAGGAACCCAAATGGTCCTGGGTGGATCCCATCCTCCTTATAATGCTATGGAAGGAACCAGGAACCTAAATGGTTCTGGGTGGATCCCATCCTCCTTGTAAAACAAGCTTAGTTTCCAGAAGGTATCAAAATGGTGAATAAATGTTTCACCCACAGAGCTGCAATAGTCTCGTAGACAGTTATGGAGGGATACAAGTTTGCTGAAATGTTCAATGCCACGATTTAGGGAGTGCAGATGACCAGATATTTTGGGGTGTTCAATTGGTGTCAAGCAGAGACCGAAACAGTTCTATTAAAATCCATCTTCAGCATTTCTGAGCTGCCCTTCAAAAAATTAATTGAATCCCACGTGAACTAAGATACACTTAATTACCTGATGCTGGTTGTTTCGGAACAGCTTGTTGTTTGTTGTCCTATACTCGTGCTCCTTGTACAGCACAATGTTTCTGCTCCAGGGACTGAGACATGTCTCACCATTGAACTTTCCCCCCAATACAACAGCCGGAGAAAG
>NW_026283136.1:0-1895 GCF_023373465.1 Oncorhynchus keta | reverse complement strand
GAAGGATTACTTACCCTTACTTACCCTATCCTAGGTATTCCTTGAAGAGGTGGGGTTTCAGGTGTCTCCGGAAGGTGGTGATTGACTCCGCTGTCCTGGCGTCGTGAGGGAGTTTGTTCCACCATTGGGGGGCCAGAGCAGCGAACAGTTTTGACTGGGCTGAGCGGGAACTGTACTTCCTCAGTGGTAGGGAGGCGAGCAGGCCAGAGGTGGATGAACGCAGTGCCCTTGTTTGGGTGTAGGGCCTGATCAGAGCCTGGAGGTACTGAGGTGCCGTTCCCCTCACAGCTCCGTGGCGAGCACCATGGTCTTGTAGCGGATGCGAGCTTCAACTGGAAGCCAGTGGAGAGAGCGGAGGAGCGGGGTGACGTGAGAGAACTTGGGAAGGTTGAACACCAGACGGGCTGCGGCGTTCTGGATGAGTTGTAGGGGTTTAATGGCACAGGCAGGGAGCCCAGCCAACAGCGAGTTGCAGTAATCAAGACGGGAGATGACAAGTGCCTGGATTAGGACCTGCGCCGCTTCCTGTGTGAGGCAGGGTCGTACTCTGCGGATGTTGTAGAGCATGAACCTACAGGAACGGGACACCGCCTTGATGTTAGTTGAGAACGTCAGGGTGTTGTCCAGGATCACGCCAAGGTTCTTAGCGCTCTGGGAGGAGGACACAATGGAGTTGTCAACCGTGATGGCGAGATCATGGAACGGGCAGTCCTTCCCCGGGAGGAAGAGGAGCTCCGTCTTGCTGAGGTTCAGCTTGAGGTGGTGATCCGTCATCCACACTGATATGTCTGCCAGACATGCAGAGATGCGATTCGCCACCTGGTCATCAGAAGGGGAAAGGAGAAGATTAATTGTGTGTCGTCTGCATAGCAATGATAGGAGAGACCATGTGAGGTTATGACAGAGCCAAGTGACTTGGTGTATAGCGAGAATAAGAGAGGGCCTAGAACAGAGCCCTGGGGGACACCAGTGGTGAGAGCGCGTGGTGAGGAGACAGATTCTCGCCACGCCACCTGGTAGGAGCGACCTGTCAGGTAGGACGCAATCCAAGCGTGGGCCGCGCCGAGAGATGCCCAACTCGGAGAGGGTGGAGAGGAGGATCTGATGGTTCACAGTATCGAAGGCAGCCGATAGGTCTAGAAGGATGAGAGCAGAGGAGAGAGAGTTAGCTTTAGCAGTGCGGAGCGCCTCCGTGATACAGAGAAGAGCAGTCTCAGTTGAATGACTAGTCTTGAAACCTGACTGATTTGGATCAAGAAGGTCATTCTGAGAGAGATAGCGGTAGAGCTGGCCAAGGACGGCACGCTCAAGAGTTTTGGAGAGAAAAGAGAAGGGATACTGGTCTGTAGTTGTTGACATCGGAGGGATCGAGTGTAGGTTTTTCAGAAGGGGTGCAACTCTCGCTCTCTTGAAGACGGGAGGGACGTAGCCAGCGGTCAGGGATGAGTTGATGAGCGAGGTGAGGTAAGGAGAAGGTCTCCGGAAATGGTCTGGAGAAGAGAGGAGGATAGGGTCAAGCGGGCAGGTTGTTGGGCGGCCGGCCGTCACAAGACGCGAGATTTCATCTGGAGAGAGAGGGAGAAAGAGGTCAGAGCATAGGGTAGGGCAGTGTGGGCAGAACCAGCAGTGTCGTTTGACTTAGCAAACGAGGATCGGATGTCATCGACCTTCTTTTCAAAATGGTTGACGAGAGTCATCTGCAGAGAGGGAGGAGGGAGGGGGAGGATTCAGGAGGAGGAGAAGGTGGCAAAGAGCTTCCTAGGGTTAGAGGCAGATGCTTGGAATTTAGAGTGGTAGAAAGTGGCTTTAGCAGCAGAGACAGAGGAGGAAAATGTAGAGAGGAGGGAGTGAAAGGATGCCAGGTCCGCAGGGAGGCGGAGTTTTCCTCCATTTCC
>NW_026283135.1:77500-97500 GCF_023373465.1 Oncorhynchus keta | reverse complement strand
AGGTTGAACTAACGTAGGCTAATGTGATTAGCATGAGGTTGAACTAACGTAGGATAATGCATGTAGCATGAGGTTGAATTAACGTAGTCGAATGCGATTAGCGTGAGGTTGAACTAACGTAGGCTAATGTGATTAGCATGAGGTTGAACTAACATAGGCTAATGCGATTAGCATGAGCTGGAACTAACGTAGGCTAATGTGATTAGCATGAGGTTGAACTAACGTAGGATAATGCGATTAGCATGAGGTTGAACTAACGTAGGCTAATGTGATTAGCATGAGGTTGAACTAACGTAAGCTAATGTGATTAGCATGAGGTTGAACTAACGTAGGATAATGCGTTTAGCATGAGGTTGAACTAACGTAGGCTAATGCGATTAGCGTGAGGTTGAACTAACGTAGGCTAATGTGATTAGCATGAGGTTGAACTAACGTATCACATTAGCCTTGACGCAATTAGTTCATGCTAATCACATTAGCCTACGTTGAAAACCTCATGCTAATCACATGATACGTTAGTTCAACCTCATGCTAATCACATTAGCATGAGGTAAACTCATGCGAATCACATGCCTAGTTGATTCAACCTCATGCTGAGGTTATCCTACGTTAGTTCAGCTCATGCTGGTGCATTAGCCTATGTTAGTTGAACCTCATGCTAATCACATTGCCTACACATGAGGTTGAACTAATGTAGGATAATGCGATTAGCATGAGGTTGAACTAACATAGGCTAATGCGATTAGCGTGAGGTTGAATTAACGTAGGCTAATGCGATTAGCATGAGGTTGAACTAACGTAGGATAATGTGATTAGCATGAGGTTGAACTAACGTAGGCTAATGTGATTAGCATGAGGTTGAACTAACGTAGGATAATGCGTGTAGCATGAGGTTGAACTAACATAGGCTAATGTGATTAGCATGAGATTGAACTAACGTAGGCTAATGTGATTAGCATGAGGTTGAACTAACGTAGGCTAATGTGATTAGCATGAGGTTGAACTAACGTAGGCTAATGTGATTAGCATGAGGTTGAACTAACGTAGGCTAATGTGATTAGCATGAGGTTGAACTAATGTAGGATAATGCGATTAGCATGAGGTTGAACTAACGTAGGCTAATGCGATTAGCATGAGGTTGAACTAACGTAGGCTAATGTGATTAGCATGAGGTTGAACTAACGTAGGCTAATGTGATTAGCATGAGGTTGAACTTACGTAGGCTAATGTGATTAGCATGAGGTTGAACTAACGTAGGATAATGCGATTAGCATGAGGTTGAACTAACGTAGGCTAATGTGATTAGCATGAGGTTGAACTAACGTAGGCTAATGCGATTAGCATGAGGTTGAACTAACGTAGGCTAATGTGATTAGCATGAGGTTGAACTAACGTAGGCAATTAGCCTACGATTAGCATGAGGCTGATCACATTAGCCTGAGCGTAGGAACCTCATGCTAATTAGCATGAGGTTGAACAACGTAGGCCAATGTGATTAGCCTGACGTTGAACTAACGTCATGCCAATGTGATTAGCATGGGTTGAACTAACGCTAGGCTAATGCCTGATTAGCATGAGGTTGAACTAACGTAGGCTAATGTGATTAGCATGAGGTACGTTACTTGAACGTCATGCTAATGCGATTAGCCTACGTTAGCTAATGCTAATGTGATTAGCATGTTAGTTGAACTCATGCCAATGTGATTAGCATGACGTTGAACAAACTCAGGCCAACGATTAGCATGACGTTGGATCAACGTCAGGCTAATCACATTAGCTTACGTTAGTTCAACCTCATGCTAATCGCATTATCCTACGTTAGTTCAAGCTCATGCTAATCGCATTAGCCTATGTTAGTTCAACCTCATGCTAATCGCATTAGCCTACACATGAGGTTGAACTAATGTAGGATAATGCGATTAGCATGAGGTTGAACTATCGTAGGCTAATGCGATTAGCATGAGGTTGAACTAACGTAGGATAATGCGTGTAGCATGAGGTTGAACTAACGTAGGATAATGTGATTAGCATGAGGTTGAACTAACGTAGGCTAATGTGATTAGCATGAGGTTGAACTAACGTAGGATAATGCATGTAGCATGAGGTTGAATTAACGTAGGCGAATGTGATTAGCATGAGGTTGAACTAACGTATCACATTAGCCTACACATGAGGTTGAACTAATGTAGGATAATGCGATTAGCATGAGGTTGAACTATCGTAGGCTAATGCGATTAGCATGAGGTTGAACTAACGTAGGATAATGCGTGTAGCATGAGGTTGAACTAACGTAGGATAATGTGATTAGCATGAGGTTGAACTAACGTAGGCTAATGTGATTAGCATGAGGTTGAACTAACGTAGGATAATGCATGTAGCATGAGGTTGAATTAACGTAGGCGAATGCGATTAGCGTGAGGTTGAACTAACGTAGGCTAATGTGATTAGCATGAGGTTGAACTAACATAGGCTAATGCGATTAGCATGAGCTGGAACTAACGTAGGCTAATGTGATTAGCATGAGGTTGAACTAACGTAGGATAATGCGATTAGCATGAGGTTGAACTAACGTAGGCTAATGTGATTAGCATGAGGTTGAACTAACGTAAGCTAATGTGATTAGCATGAGGTTGAACTAACGTAGGATAATGCGTTTAGCATGAGGTTGAACTAACGTAGGCTAATGCGATTAGCGTGAGGTTGAACTAACGTAGGCTAATGTGATTAGCATGAGGTTGAACTAACGTATCACATTAGCCTACGTTAGTTCAACCTCATGCTAATCACATTAGCCTACGTTAGTTCAACCTCATGCTAATCACATTATCCTGCGTTAGTTCAACCTCATGCTAACGAGCCTAATGTGATTAGCATGAGGCCTGAACTTCAACCTCATGCTAATCGCATTATCCTGACGTTAGCATGAGGCTAACGCATTAGCCTATGGCTAACCTCATGCTAATCACATTAGCCTACACATGAGGTTGAACTAACGTAGGCGAATGCGATTAGCGTGAGGTTGAACTAACGTAGGCTAATGTGATTAGCATGAGGTTGAACTAACGTAGGATAATGCGATTAGCATGAGGTTGAACTAACGTAGGCTAATGTGATTAGCATGAGGTTGAACTAACGTAGGCTAATGCGATTAGCATGAGGTTGAACTAACGTAGGATAATGCGATTAGCATGAGGTTGAACTAACGTAGGCTAATGTGATTAGCATGAGGTTGAACTAACGTAGGCTAATGTGATTAGCATGAGGATGAACTAACGTAGGCTAATGTGATTAGCATGAGGTTGAACTAACGTAGGATAATGCATGTAGCATGAGGTTGAATTAACGTAGGCGAATGCGATTAGCGTGAGGTTGAACTAACGTAGGCTAATGTGATTAGCATGAGGTTGAACTAACATAGGCTAATGCGATTAGCATGAGGTTGAACTAACGTAGGCTAATGTGATTAGCATGAGGTTGAACTAACGTAGGATAATGCGATTAGCATGAGGTTGAACTAACGTAGGCTAATGTGATTAGCATGAGGTTGAACTAACGTAAGCTAATGTGATTAGCATGAGGTTGAACTAACGTAGGATAATGCGTTTAGCATGAGGTTGAACTAACGTAGGCTAATGCGATTAGCGTGAGGTTGAACTAACGTAGGCTAATGTGATTAGCATGAGGTTGAACTAACGTATCACATTTAGCCTGTTAGTTCAACCTCATGCTAATGACATTAGCATGAGGTTGAACTAACGTAGGCTAATGTAGCATGAGGTTGAACTAATGCGTCAGGCTAATGTGCGTTAGCATTTGAACTCATGCTAATCACATTAGCCTGATTAGCATGATGTTGAACTCACGTAGGCTAATGTATCATGAGGTTGAACTAACGTGCTAATGTGATTAGCCTGAGGTTCAACCTCATGCTAATCAACTAACGTTGAGTTAACCTCATGCTGATTAGCATGAGGTTGAACTAACGTAGCTAATCACATTAGCTGAGTTCAACCTCATGAGTTAGGCTCATGTGATTAGCATGAGTTCAACCTCATGCGTAGGCTCAATGTGATTAGCATGAGGTTGAACTAATGTAGGATAATGCGATTAGCATGAGGTTGAACTAACGTAGGATAATGCGATTAGCATGAGGTTGAACTAACGTAGGATAATGTGATTAGCATGAGGTTGAACTAACGTAGGCTAATGTGATTAGCATGAGGTTGAACTAACGTAGGATAATGCATGTAGCATGAGGTTGAATTAACGTAGGCGAATGCGATTAGCGTGAGGTTGAACTAACGTAGGCTAATGTGATTAGCATGAGGTTGAACTAACATAGGCTAATGCGATTAGCATGAGCTGGAACTAACGTAGGCTAATGTGATTAGCATGAGGTTGAACTAACGTAGGATAATGCGATTAGCATGAGGTTGAACTAACGTAGGCTAATGTGATTAGCATGAGGTTGAACTAACGTAAGCTAATGTGATTAGCATGAGGTTGAACTAACGTAGGATAATGCGTTTAGCATGAGGTTGAACTAACGTAGGCTAATGCGATTAGCGTGAGGTTGAACTAACGTAGGCTAATGTGATTAGCATGAGGTTGAACTAACGTATCACATTAGCCTATGTGATTAGCATGATGCTGAACATAGCATTAGTAGGCTAATGACAGGCTATCATGCATGAGGTTGAACTCATGCTAATCACATAATGTGATTAGCATGAGGTTGAACATTACCTATGGCTAATGTGATTAGCATGAGGTTGAACTAACGCAGGCTAATGCTAATAGCATGAGGAGGTTGAACTAACGTAGGATAATGCGATTAGCATGAGGTTGAACTAACGTAGGCTAATGTGATTAGCATGAGGTTGAACTAACGTAGGCTAATGCGATGTAGCATGAGGTTGAACTAACGTAGGATAATGTGATTAGCATGAGGTTGAACTAACGTAGGCTAATGTGATTAGCATGAGGTTGAACTAACGTAGGATAATGCGATTAGCATGAGGTTGAACTAACGTAGGCTAATGTGATTAGCATGAGGTTGAACTAACGTAGGCTAATGCGATTAGCATGAGGTTGAACTAATGTAGGCTAATGCGATTAGCATGAGGTTGAACTAACGTAGGATAATGCGTGTTAGCATGAGGTTGAACTAACGTAGGATAATGTGATTAGCATGAGGTTGAACTAACGTAGGCTAATGTGATTAGCATGAGGTTGAACTAACGTAGGATAATGCATGTAGCATGAGGTTGAATTAACGTAGGCTAATGCGATTAGCGTGAGGTTGAACTAACGTAGGCTAATGTGATTAGCATGAGGTTGAACTAACATAGGCTAATGCGATTAGCATGAGGTTGAACTAACGTAGGCTAATGTGATTAGCATGAGGTTGAACTAACGTAGGATAATGCGATTAGCATGAGGTTGAACTAACGTAGGCTAATGTGATTAGCATGAGGTTGAACTAACGTAAGCTAATGTGATTAGCATGAGGTTGAACTAACGTAGGATAATGCGTTTAGCATGAGGTTGAACTAACGTAGGCTAATGCGATTAGCGTGAGGTTGAACTAACGTAGGCTAATGTGATTAGCATGAGGTTGAACTAACGTAAGCTAATGTGATTAGCATGAGGTTGAACTAACGTAGGCTAATGTGATTAGCATGAGGTTGAACTAACGTAGGCTAATGTGATTAGCATGAGGTTGAACTAACGTAGGCTAATGCGATTATTAGCATGAGTTGAACTAACGTAGGCTAATGCGATTAGCATGAGGTTGAACTAACGTAGGCTAATGACGATTAGCATGAGGTTGAACCTCGTAGGCTAATGATTAGCATGAGGTTGAACTAACGTAGCTAATGTGATTAGCATGAGGAACTAACGTAGGCTAATGTGATTAGCATGAGGCTGAACTAATAGGCATGAGGTTGAACTAACGTGCGCAGGCTAATGTGATTAGCATGAGGTTGAACAACCTCAGGCTAATGTGATTAGCATGAGGTTGAACTAACGTAGGCTAATGGATAGCCTACGTAGTTCATGTGAATCACATGAGGAACTTCAACTAGGCTAATGCGATTAGCATGAGGTTGATTAGCTAACGTTTGAGGCCTCATGTGATTAGCATGAGGTTGAACAACGTATGCTAATGCGATTAGCATGAGGTTGAACCTCATGCTAATGGATTAGCATGAGGTTGTTCAACTCATGGCTAATGTGATTAGCATGAGGTTGAACTAACGTAGGCTAATGTGATTAGCATGAGGTTGAACTAACGTAGGCATAATGCTGATTAGCATGAGGTTGAACAACGTAGGCTAATGCTAATTAGCATGAGTTAGTTGAACTAACGTATGAGGTTAATGCATTAGCCTATGAGGTTGAACTAACGTAGGATAATGCGATTAGCATGAGGTTGAACTAACGTAGGCTAATGTGATTAGCATGAGGTTGAACTAACGTAGGATAATGCGATTAGCATGAGGTTGAACTAACGTAGGATAATGTGATTAGCATGAGGTTGAACTAACGTAGGCTAATGTGATTAGCATGAGGTTGAACTAACGTAGGATAATGCATGTAGCATGAGGTTGAATTAACGTAGGCGAATGCGATTAGCGTGAGGTTGAACTAACGTAGGCTAATGTGATTAGCATGAGGTTGAACTAACATAGGCTAATGCGATTAGCATGAGCTGAACTAACGTAGGCTAATGTGATTAGCATGAGGTTGAACTAACGTAGGATAATGCGATTAGCATGAGGTTGAACTAACGTAGGCTAATGTGATTAGCATGAGGTTGAACTAACGTAGGCTAATGTGATTAGCATGAGGTTGAACTAACGTAGGATAATGCGATTAGCATGAGGTTGAACTAACGTAGGCTAATGCGATTAGCATGAGGTTGAACTAACGTAGGCTAATGTGATTAGCATGAGGTTGAACTAACGTAGGCAATTATGATTAGCAACTGAATGCACATAGCCATGAGGTTCATGCCAATCACATTATCCTGCATGAGGTTGAACCTCATGGCTAATCACATTAGCATGAGGTTGAACTGCTAACACATGTGAATAACGTTAGCATGAGGTTGAACTAACGTAGGCTAATGCGATTAGCATGAGGTTGAACTAACGTAGGCTAATGCGATTAGCATGAGGTTGAACTAACGTAGGCTATGTGATTATGAGGTTGATGAACGAAGCCTATTAGCATGAGGCTGAACTAAAGTAGGCGAATGCGATTAGCATGAGGTTGAACTAACGTAGGCTAATGTGATTAGCATGAGGTTGAACTAACGTAGGATAATGCGATTAGCATGAGGTTGAACTAACGTAGGATAATGCGATTAGCATGAGGTTGAACTAACGTAGGCTAATGTGATTAGCATGAGGTTGAACTAACGTAGGCTAATGTGATTAGCATGAGGATGAACTAACGTAGGCTAATGTGATTAGCATGAGGTTGAACTAACGTAGGATAATGCATGTAGCATGAGGTTGAATTAACGTAGGCGAATGCGATTAGCGTGAGGTTGAACTAACGTAGGCTAATGTGATTAGCATGAGGTTGAACTAACGTAGGCTAATGCGATTAGCATGAGGTTGAACTAACATAGGCTAATGCGATTAGCATGAGGTTGAACTAACGTAGGCTAATGTGATTAGCATGAGGTTGAACTAAAGTAGGATAATGCGATTAGTATGAGGTTGAACTAACGTAGGCTAATGTGATTAGCATGAGGTTGAACTAACGTAGGATAATGCGATTAGCATGAGGTTGAACTAACGTAGGCTAATGTGATTAGCATGAGGTTGAACTAACGTAGGCTAATGTGATTAGCATGAGGTTGAACTAACGTAGGCTAATGTGATTAGCATGAGGTTGAACTAACGTAGGCTAATGTGATTAGCATGAGGTTGAACTAACGTAGGCTAATGTGATTAGCATGAGGTTGAACTAACGTAGGCTAATGTGATTAGCATGAGGTTGAACTAACGTAGGATAATGCATGTAGCATGAGGTTGAATTAACGTAGGCGAATGCGATTAGCATGAGGTTGAACTAACGTAGGCTAATGTGATTAGCATGAGGTTGAACTAACATAGGCTAATGCGATTACCATGAGCTTGAACTAACGTAGGATAAGGCGATTAGCATGAGGTTGAACTAACGTAAGCTAATGTGATTAGCATGAGGTTGAACTAACGTAGGATAATGCGATTAGCATGAGGTTGAACTAACGTAGGCTAATGTGATTAGCATGAGGTTGATCTAACGTAGGCTAATGTGATTAGCATGAGGTTGAACTAACGTAGGATAATGTGATTAGCGTGAGGTTGAACTAACGTAGGCTAATGCGATTAGCATGAGGTTGAACTAACGTAGGCTAATGTGATTAGCATGAGGTTGAACTAACGAGGCTAATGTGATTAGCATGAGGTTGAACTAACGTAGGCTAATGTGATTAGCATGAGGTTGAACTAACGTAGGCTAATGTGATTAGCATGAGGTTGAACTAACGTAGGCTAATGTGATTAGCATGAGGTTGAACTAACGTAGGCTAATGTGATTAGCATGAGGTTGAACTAACGTAGGCTAATGTGATTAGCATGAGGTTGAACTAACGTAGGCTAATGTGATTAGCATGAGGTTGAACTAACGTAGGCTAATGCGATTAGCATGAGGTTGAACTAACGTAGGATAATGTGATTAGCATGAGGTTGAACTAACGTAGGCTAATGTGATTAGCATGAGGTTGAACTAACGTAGGCTAATGTGATTAGCATGAGGTTGAACTAACGTAGGCTAATGTGATTAGCATGAGGTTGAACTAACGTAGGATAATGCGATTAGCATGAGGTTGAACTAACGTAGGCTAATGTGATTAGCATGAGGTTGAACTAACGTAGGCTAATGTGATTAGCATGAGGTTGAACTAACGTAGGCTAATGTGATTAGCATGAGGTTGAACTAACGTAGGCTAATGCGATTAGCATGAGGTTGAACTAACGTAGGCTAATGCGATTAGCATGAGGTTGAACTAACGTAGGATAATGTGATTAGCATGAGGTTGAACTAACGTAGGCTAATGTGATTAGCATGAGGTTGAACTAACGTAGGCTAATGTGATTAGCATGAGGTTGAACTAACGTAGGCTAATGTGATTAGCATGAGGTTGAACTAACGTAGGCTAATGTGATTAGCATGAGGTTGAACTAACGTAGGCTAATGTGATTAGCATGAGGTTGAACTAACGTAGGCTAATGCGATTAGCATGAGGTTGAACTAACGTAGGCTAATGTGATTAGCATGAGGTTGAACTAACGTAGGCTAATGTGATTAGCATGAGGTTGAACTAAGGTAGGATAATGCGATTAGCATGAGGTTGAACTAACGTAGGCTAATGCGATTAGCATGAGGTTGAACTAACGTAGGCTAATGTGATTAGCATGAGGTTGAACTAACGTAGGCTAATGTGATTAGCATGAGGTTGAACTAACGTAGCATGAGGTTGAACTAACGGCTATTAGCAGAGGTTGAACTAACGTAGGCTAATGCGTGATTAGCATGAGGTTGAACTAACGTAGGCTAATGTGATTAGCATGAGGTTGAACTAACGTAGGCTAATGCTAATCACATAGCATGAGGTTGAACTAACGTAGGCTAATGCGATTAGCATGAGGTTGAACTAACGTAGGCTAATGCGATTAGCATGAGGTTGAACTAACGTAGGATAATGTGATTAGCATGAGGTTGAACTAACGTAGGCTAATGTGATTAGCATGAGGTTGAACTAACGTAGGATAATGCATTAGCATGAGGTTGAATTAACGTAGGCTAATGCGATTAGCATGAGGTTGAACTAACGTAGGCTAATGTGATTAGCATGAGGTTGAACTAACGTAGGCTAATGTGATTAGCATGAGGTTGAACTAACGTAGGCTAATGTGATTAGCATGAGGTTGAACTAACGTAGGCTAATGTGATTAGCATGAGGTTGAACTAACGTAGGCTAATGTGATTAGCATGAGGTTGAACTAACGTAGGCTAATGTGATGAGCATGAGGTTGAACTAACGTAGGCTAATGTGATTAGCATGAGGTTGAACTAACGTAGGCTAATGTGATTAGCATGAGGTTGAACTAACGTAGGCTAATGTGATTAGCATGAGGTTGAACTAACGTAGGCTAATGCATTAGCATGAGGTTGAACTAACGTAGGCTAATGTGATTAGCATGAGGTTGAACTAACGTAGGCTAATGTGATTAGCATGAGGTTGAACTAACGTAGGCTAATGCGATTAGCATGAGGTTGAACTAACGTAGGCTAATGTGATTAGCATGAGGTTGAACTAACGTAGGCTAATGTGATTAGCATGAGGTTGAACTAACGTAGGATAATGTGATTAGCATGAGGTTGAACTAACGTAGGCTAATGTGATTAGCATGAGGTTGAACTAACGTAGGCTAATGTGATTAGCATGAGGTTGAACTAACGTAGGCTAATGTGATTAGCATGAGGTTGAACTAACGTAGGATAATGCGATTAGCATGAGGTTGAACTAACGTAGGCTAATGTGATTAGCATGAGGTTGAACTAACGTAGGCTAATGTGATTAGCATGAGGTTGAACTAACGTAGGCTAATGTGATTAGCATGAGGTTGAACTAACGTAGGATAATGTGATTAGCATGAGGTTGAACTAACGTAGGCTAATGTGATTAGCATGAGGTTGAACTAACGTAGGCTAATGTGATTAGCATGAGGTTGAACTAACGTAGGATAATGTGATTAGCATGAGGTTGTACTAACGTAGGCTAATGTGATTAGCATGAGGTTGAACTAACATAGGCTAATGTGATTAGCATGAGGTTGAACTAACGCAGGATAATGTGATTAGCATGAGGTTGAACTAACGTAGGCTAATGTGATTAGCATGAGGTTGAACTAACGTAGGCTAATGCGATTAGCATGAGGTTGAACTAACGTAGGCTAATGTGATTAGCATGAGGTTGAACTAACGTAGGATAATGCGATTAGCATGAGGTTGAACTAACGTAGGCTAATGTGATTAGCATGAGGTTGAACTAACGTAGGCTAATGCGATTAGCATGAGGTTGAACTAACGTAGGCTAATGTGATTAGCATGAGGTTGAACTAACGTAGGATAATGCGATTAGCATGAGGTTGAACTAACGTAGGCTAATGTGATTAGCATGAGGTTGAACTAACGTAGGATAATGCGTGTTAGCATGAGGTTGAACTAACGTAGGATAATGTGATTAGCATGAGGTTGAACTAACGTAGGCTAATGTGATTAGCATGAGGTTGAACTAACGTAGGATAATGCATTAGCATGAGGTTGAACTAACGTAGGCGAATGGGATTAGCATGAGGTTGAACTAACGTAGGCTAATGTGATTAGCATGAGGTTGAACTAACGTAGGCTAATGCGATTAGCATGAGGTTGAACTAACGTAGGCTAATGTGATTAGCATGAGGTTGAACTAACGTAGGCTAATGTGATTAGCATGAGGTTGAACTAACGTAGGATAATGTGATTAGCATGAGGTTGAACTAACGTAGGCTAATGCGATTAGCATGAGGTTGAACTAACGTAGGCTAATGTGATTAGCATGAGGTTGAACTAACGTAGGCTAATGTGATTAGCATGAGGTTGAACTAACGTAGGATAATGTGATTAGCATGAGGTTGAACTAACGTAGGCTAATGTGATTAGCCTGTGAGTTGAACTCATGCTAATGTGATTAGCATGAGTTGAACTAACGTAGGCTAATGCATGAGTTGAACTAACATGCTAATGTGATTAGCATGTTGAACTAATGAGCATGAGGTTGAACTAACGTAGGCTAATGCTGATTAGCCTATGAGGTTGAACTAACGTAGGCTAATGTGATTAGCATGAGGTTGAACTAACGTAGGCTAATGCGATTAGCATGAGGTTGAACTAACGTAGGATAATGTGATTAGCATGAGGTTGAACTAACGTAGGCTAATGTGATTAGCATGAGGTTGAACTAAGGTAGGATAATGCATTTAGCATGAGGTTGAACTAACGTAGGCTAATGCGATTAGCATGAGGTTGAACTAACGTAGGCTAATGCGATTAGCATGAGGTTGAACTAACGTAGGCTAATGCGATTAGCATGAGGTTGAACTAACGTAGGCTAATGCGATTAGCATGAGGTTGAACTAACGTAGGCTAATGTGATTAGCATGAGGTTGAACTAACGTAGGCTAATGTGATTAGCATGAGGTTGAACTAACGTAGGCTAATGCGATTAGCATGAGGTTGAACTAACGTAGGCTAATGTGATTAGCATGAGGTTGAACTAACGTAGGCTAATGTGATTAGCATGAGGTTGAACTAACGTAGGCTAATGTGATTAGCATGAGGTTGAACTAACGTAGGCTAATGCGATTAGCATGAGGTTGAACTAACGTAGACTAATGTGATTAGCATGAGGTTGAACTAACGTAGGCTAATGTGATTAGCATGAGGTTGAACTAACGTAGGCTAATGCGATTAGCATGAGGTTGAACTAACGTAGGCTAATGTGATTAGCATGAGGTTGAACTAACGTAGGCTAATGTGATTAGCATGAGGTTGAACTAACGTAGGCTAATGTGATTAGCATGAGGTTGAACTAACGTAGGCTAATGTGATTAGCATGAGGTTGAACTAACGTAGACTAATGTGATTAGCATGAGGTTGAACTAACGTAGGCTAATGTGATTAGCATGAGGTTGAACTAACGTAGGCTAATGCGATTAGCATGAGGTTGAACTAACGTAGGCTAATGCGATTAGCATGAGTTTGAACTAACGTAGGCTAATGCGATTAGCATGAGTTTGAACTAACGTAGGCTAATGCGATTAGCATGAGGTTGAACTAACGTAGGCTAATGTGATTAGCATGAGGTTGAACTAACGTAGGCTAATGTGATTAGCATGAGGTTGAACTAACGTAGGCTAATGTGATTAGCATGAGGTTGAACTAACGTAGGCTAATGCGATTAGCATGAGGTTGAACTAACGTAGGCTAATGCGATTAGCATGAGGTTGAACTAACGTAGGCTAATGCGATTAGCATGAGGTTGAACTAACGTAGGCTAATGTGATTAGCATGAGGTTGAACTAACGTAGGCTAATGCGATTAGCATGAGGTTGAACTAACGTAGGCTAATGTGATTAGCATGAGGTTGAACTAACGTAGGCTAATGTGATTAGCATGAGGTTGAACTAACGTAGGATAATGTGATTAGCATGAGGTTGAACTAACGTAGGCTAATGCGATTAGCATGAGGTTGAACTAATGTAGGCTAATGCGATTAGCATGAGGTTGAACTAACGTAGGCTAATGTGATTAGCATGAGGTTGAACTAACGTAGGCTAATGCGATTAGCATGAGGTTGAACTAACGTAGGCTAATGTGATTAGCATGAGGTTGAACTAACGTAGGCTAATGTGATTAGCATGAGGTTGAACTAACGTAGGATAATGTGATTAGCATGAGGTTGAACTAACGTAGGCTAATGTGATTAGCATGAGGTTGAACTAACGTAGGCTAATGTGATTAGCATGAGGTTGAACTAACGTAGGCTAATGTGATTAGCATGAGGTTGAACTAACGTAGGCTAATGTGATTAGCATGAGGTTGAACTAACGTAGGCTAATGTGATTAGCATGAGGTTGAACTAACGTAGGCTAATGTGATTAGCATGAGGTTGAACTAACGTAGGCTAATGCGATTAGCATGAGGTTGAACTAACGTAGGCTAATGCGATTAGCATGAGGTTGAACTAACGTAGGCTAATGTGATTAGCATGAGGTTGAACTAACGTAGGCTAATGTGATTAGCATGAGGTTGAACTAACGTAGGCTAATGCGATTAGCATGAGGTTGAACTAACGTAGGCTAATGTGATTAGCATGAGGTTGAACTAACGTAGGCTAATGCGATTAGCATGAGGTTGAACTAACGTAGGCTAATGTGATTAGCATGAGGTTGAACTAACGTAGGCTAATGTGATTAGCATGAGGTTGAACTAACGTAGGCTAATGCGATTAGCATGAGGTTGAACTAACGTAGGCTAATGTGATTAGCATGAGGTTGAACTAACGTAGGCTAATGTGATTAGCATGAGGTTGAACTAACGTAGGATAATGTGATTAGCATGAGGTTGAACTAACGTAGGCTAATGCGATTAGCATGAGGTTGAACTAACGTAGGCTAATGCGATTAGCATGAGGTTGAACTAACGTAGGCTAATGCGATTAGCATGAGGTTGAACTAACGTAGGCTAATGCGATTAGCATGAGGTTGAACTAACGTAGGCTAATGTGATTAGCATGAGGTTGAACTAACGTAGGCTAATGTGATTAGCATGAGGTTGAACTAACGTAGGATAATGTGATTAGCATGAGGTTGAACTAACGTAGGCTAATGCGATTAGCATGAGGTTGAACTAACGTAGGCTAATGTGATTAGCATGAGGTTGAACTAACGTAGGATAATGTGATTAGCATGAGGTTGAACTAACGTAGGCTAATGCGATTAGCATGAGGTTGAACTAACGTAGGCTAATGTGATTAGCATGAGGTTGAACTAACGTAGGCTAATGTGATTAGCATGAGGTTGAACTAACGTAGGATAATGTGATTAGCATGAGGTTGAACTAACGTAGGCTAATGTGATTAGCATGAGGTTGAACTAACGTAGGCTAATGCGATTAGCATGAGGTTGAACTAACGTAGGATAATGTGATTAGCATGAGGTTGAACTAACGTAGGCTAATGTGATTAGCATGAGGTTGAACTAACGTAGGCTAATGTGATTAGCATGAGGTTGAACTAACGTAGGCTAATGTGATTAGCATGAGGTTGAACTAACGTAGGCTAATGCGATTAGCATGAGGTTGAACTAACGTAGGCTAATGCGATTAGCATGAGGTTGAACTAACGTAGGCTAATGTGATTAGCATGAGGTTGAACTAACGTAGGCTAATGTGATTAGCATGAGGTTGAACTAACGTAGGATAATGCGATTAGCATGAGGTTGAACTAACGTAGGCTAATGCGATTAGCATGAGGTTGAACTAACGTAGGATAATGCGATTAGCATGAGGTTGAACTAACGTAGGCTAATGTGATTAGCATGAGGTTGAACTAACGTAGGCTAATGTGATTAGCATGAGGTTGAACTAACGTAGGCTAATGCGATTAGCATGAGGTTGAACTAACGTAGGCTAATGGGATTAGCATGAGGTTGAACTAACGTAGGCTAATGTGATTAGCATGAGGTTGAACTAACGTAGGCTAATGCGATTAGCATGAGGTTGAACTAACGTAGGCTAATGTGATTAGCATGAGGTTGAACTAACGTAGGCTAATGTGATTAGCATGAGGTTGAACTAACGTAGGCTAATGTGATTAGCATGAGGTTGAACTAACGTAGGCTAATGTGATTAGCATGAGGTTGAACTAACGTAGGCTAATGTGATTAGCATGAGGTTGAACTAACGTAGGCTAATGTGATTAGCATGAGGTTGATTAGCAGCTAACGTAGTTAATGTGATTAGCATGAGTTGAACTAACGTAGGCTAATGCACATTAGCATGAGGTTTGCTATGGTGATTAGCATGAGGTTCATGCTAATCACATGATTACGTGAGGCTAATGCATGAACTAACGTAGGCTTAATGTGATTAGCATGAGGTTGAACTCAACGTGAATGTGATTAGCATGAGGTAGGCCTAGCATGAGGTTGAACTAACGTAGGATAATGCGATTAGCATGAGGTTGAACTAACGTAGGCTAATGTGATTAGCATGAGGTTGAACTAACGTAGGCTAATGTGATTAGCATGAGGTTGAACTAACGTAGGCTAATGTGATTAGCATGAGGTTGAACTAACGTAGGCTAATGCATGTAGCATGAGGTTGAATTAACGTAGGCGAATGCGATTAGCATGAGGTTGAACTAACGTAGGCTAATGTGATTAGCATGAGGTTGAACTAACGTAGGCTAATGCGATTAGCATGAGGTTGAACTAACGTAGGCTAATGTGATTAGCATGAGGTTGAACTAACGTAGGCTAATGTGATGGCTAATGGGATTAGCATGAGGTTGAACTAACGTAGGATAATGTGATTAGCATGAGGTTGAACTAACGTAGGCTAATGCGATTAGCATGAGGTTGAACTAACGTAGGCTAATGTGATTAGCATGAGGTTGAACTAACGTAGGATAATGTGATTAGCATGAGGTTGAACTAACGTAGGCTAATGTGATTAGCATGAGGTTGAACTAACGTAGGATAATGCGTTTAGCATGAGGTTGAACTAACGTAGACTAATGTGATTAGCATGAGGTTGAACTAACATAGGCTAATGTGATTAGCATGAGGTTGAACTAACGTAGGCTAATGCGATTAGCATGAGGTTGAACTAACGTAGGCTAATGTGATTAGCATGAGGTTGAACTAACGTAGGCTAATGTGATTAGCATGAGGTTGAACTAACGTAGGCTAATGCGATTAGCATGAGGTTGAACTAACGTAGGCTAATGTGAATAGCATGAGGTTGAACTAACGTAGACTAATGTGATTAGCATGAGGTTGAACTAACGTAGGCTAATGTGATTAGCATGAGGTTGAACTAACGTAGGATAATGCGATTAGCATGAGGTTGAACTAACGTAGGCTAATGTGATTAGCATGAGTTTGAACTAACGTAGGCTAATGCGATTAGCATGAGTTTGAACTAACGTAGGCTAATGATTAGCATGAGGTTGAACTAACGTAGGCTAATGTGATTAGCATGAGGTTGAACTAATATAGGCTAATGTGATTAGCATGAGGTTGAACTAACGTAGGCTAATGTGATTAGCATGAGGTTGAACTAACGTAGGCTAATGTGATTAGCATGAGGTTGAACTAACGTAGGATAATGCGATTAGCATGAGGTTGAACTAACGTAGGCTAATGCGATTAGCATGAGGTTGAACTAACGTAGGATAATGCGATGAGCATGAGGTTGAACTAACGTAGGCTAATGCGATTAGCATGAGGTTGAACTAACGTAGGCTAATGTGATTAGCATGAGATTGAACTAACGTAGGCTAATGAGATTAGCATGAGGTTGAACTAACGTAGGATAATGCGATTAGCATGAGGTTGAACTAACGTAGGCTAATGCGATTAGCATGAGGTTGAACTAATGTAGGCTAATGCGATTAGCATGAGGTTGAACTAACGTAGGCTAATGTGATTAGCATGAGGTTGAACTAACGTAGGCTAATGCGATTAGCATGAGGTTGAACTAATGTAGGCTAATGTGATTAGCATGAGGTTGAACTAACGTAGGCTAATGTGATTAGCATGAGGTTGAACTAACGTAGGCTAATGTGATTAGCATGAGGTTGAACTAACGTAGGCTAATGCGATTAGCATGAGGTTGAACTAACGTAGGCTAATGTGATGAGCATGAGGTTGAACTAACGTAGGCTAATGTGATTAGCATGAGGTTGAACTAACGTAGGCTAATGTGATTAGCATGAGGTTGAACTAACGTAGGCTAATGTGATTAGCATGAGGTTGAACTAACGTAGGCTAATGTGATTAGCATGAGGTTGAACTAACGTAGGCTAATGTGATTAGCATGAGGTTGAACTAACGTAGGCTAATGTGATTAGCATGAGGTTGAACTAACGTAGGATAATGTGATTAGCATGAGGTTGAACTAACGTAGGCTAATGTGATTAGCATGAGGTTGAACTAACGTAGGCTAATGCGATTAGCATGAGGTTGAACTAACGTAGGCTAATGTGATTAGCATGAGGTTGAACTAACGTAGGCTAATGCGATTAGCATGAGGTTGAACTAACGTAGGCTAATGTGATTAGCATGAGGTTGAACTAACGTAGGCTAATGCGATTAGCATGAGGTTGAACTAACGTAGGCTAATGCGATTAGCATGAGGTTGAACTAACGTAGGCTAATGTGATTAGCATGAGGTTGAACTAACGTAGGCTAATGTGATTAGCATGAGGTTGAACTAACGTAGGATAATGTGATTAGCATGAGGTTGAACTAACGTAGGCTAATGCGATTAGCATGAGGTTGAACTAATGTAGGATAATGCGATTAGCATGAGGTTGAACTATCGTAGGCTAATGCGATTAGCATGAGGTTGAACTAACGTAGGCTAATGCGATTAGCATGAGGTTGAACTAACGTAGGCTAATGTGATTAGCATGAGGTTGAACTAATATAGGCTAATGTGATTAGCATGAGGTTGAACTAACGTAGGATAATGTGATTAGCATGAGGTTGAACTAACGTAGGCTAATGCGATGAGCATGAGCTTGAACTAACGTAGGCTAAATGTGATTAGCATGAGGTTGAACTAACGTAGGATAATGTGATTAGCATGAGGTTGAACTAACGTAGGCTAATGCGATTAGCATGAGGTTGAACTAACGTAGGCTAATGTGAATAGCATGAGGTTGAACTAACGTAGACTAATGTGATTAGCATGAGGTTGAACTAACGTAGGCTAATGTGATTAGCATGAGGTTGAACTAACGTAGGCTAATGGGATTAGCATGAGGTTGAACTAACGTAGGCTAATGTGATGAGCATGAGGCTGAACTAACGTAGGCTAATGTGATGAGCATGAGGTTGAACTAACGTAGGCTAATGTGATGAGCATGAGGTTGAACTTACGTAGGCTAATGTGATTAGCATGAGGTTGAACTAATGTAGGCTAATGCGATTAGCATGAGGTTGAACTAACGTAGGCTAATGTGATTAGCATGAGGTTGAACTAACGTAGGCTAATGTGATTTGTGCTGTCTCCTCTGCAGATCAGGGTCATTGTGCTCGAGTCTTGAGAAAAGGTGTTTTGCTCCTCTGGTAGGGTTGCCGTTGGTGACCGCGGCTTTCTGTTTGTAATCTGTGATTGTTAGGAGCCCCTGCCACATTCGCCTTGTATCCGACCCATTGAATTGCTCCTCCACTTTGTCCCTTGTGTTTTGGCTAACTTGATGGATCTGCATGAGGTCGTATTTGTACTGTTTAGCCATATTATAACCTCCCAGGTCACCTTTTAATGAGCAGCGTCTCTCTCTGTCTATTTTCCTACAAGGCTGCTATAAATGTTTGATTGGGGAACGTTTTGAAAGACACTATCGGTATCACCTCATCCATGCATTGTTTTTATTAATCCGGGGCTAAGTATTCATCCACGTCATCTCCGGCTAATAATAATAATAATAATAATAATAATAATAATAATAATAATAATAATAATAATAATAATAATAATAATATATGCCATTTAGCAGACGCTTTTATCCAAAGCGACTTACAGTCATGTGTGCATACATTCTACGTATGGGTGGTCCCGGGTTGAACCCACTACCCTGGCGTTACAAGCGCCATGCTCTACCAACTGAGCTACGGCTTTGACGAGGAGATTAATGTGAGCCAATGTCACGGGCCATCACACTGTAAAACCCCTGATGAGCACGTCTGTCTGTCTGTCTGTCTGTCTGCCTGTCTGTCTGTCTGTCTGTCTGTCTGCTGTCTGTCTGTCTGTCTGCCTGCCTGCCTGTCTGTCTGTCTGTCTGTCTGTCTGTCTGTCTGTCTGTCTGTCTTCACTGTCTGTCTGTCTTCTGTCTGTCTGTTAGTCATGTCTGTCTGTCTTCTGTGCCGGTCTGTCAGCATGTCTGACAGGCAGCCAGGAAGATAGACAGACAGACATGAGGACAGACAGACAGGCAGTGATTAGCATGAGGTTGAACTAACGTAGACAGAATGAGACAGACAGACAGACAGACAGACAGACAGACAGACAGACAGGCAGACAGGCAGGCAGACGGACGGGACTAGAGTTGATTTCAGGTAAACTCTAACCCTGACTTCATGTCCCCTCCCAGCTCAACCCTAGTC
>NW_026283135.1:0-75000 GCF_023373465.1 Oncorhynchus keta | reverse complement strand
GCTAGAGATTCATCGCTGTGCTAGCTGTGTTCCGAACTAGAGATTCATCGCTGTGCTAGCTGTGTTCCGCTAGAGATTCATCGCATGTGTTCCGCTGAGATTCATCGCAGGGCTAGCTGTGTTCCGCTAGAGATTCATCACAGTGCTAGCTGTGTTCCGCTAGAGATTCATCGCAGGGCTAGCTGTGATTAGCAGAGGTTCATCACAGGGCTAGCTGTGTTCCGCTAGAGATTCATCACAGGGCTAGCTGTGTTCCGCTAGAGATTCTGGGTTGAACCAGGCTTCTGTTGCATGAGGGAGACCCACGGGGCGGCGCACAAGCCCCAGCGTCGTCCGGGTTAGGGGAGGGTTTGGCCCGGCAGGGATGTTCAAGTCCCATCGTGGCTAGCGACTCCTGTGGCGGGCCGGGCACAGTGCACGCTGAACAGTCGCCAGGTGTTTCCTCCTCTGACACATTGGTGCTTCCGATTAAGTGGGCATTGTGTTAGAAGCAGTGAAGCTTGTAGGCTAATGTTTCGAGGACACAGGCTCTCCCGAGTCCGTACGATGTGACAAGACTGTAACTACTAATCGGAAACCAGGAAACTGGGGAGAAAACTGAGTTTTTTGTACAGGCTGTGCATCATATTAAGGTTTATTTAAAAATATATATATGAGTGGATTTGTGGTTCCTCCAACAACAGGATCACGTAATGCTTAATCCTGCCAGAAAACTCTGCTCCAGGTCACTGTTGTTCATGAGGTTCTCGTTCTCCGGTGTGATTATTGTCGATGAGGTATTTTTGTTTCAGTTATAAGGGATTACTGTAGTTAATAAACCATCTGCTTCCCATTGAGAACATGAGTCTTGGGTTTACTGTAGTTAATAAACCATCTGCTTCCCAGTTGAGAACATGAGTCTTGGGTTTACTGTAGTTAATAAACCATCTGCTTCCCATTAAGAACATGTCTTGGGTTTACAGTAGTTAATAAACCATCTGCTTCCCATTGAGAACATGAGTCTTGGGTTTACAGTAGTTAATAAAACATCTGCTTCCCATTGAGAACATGAGTCTTGGGTTTACTGTAGTTAATAAACCATCTGCTTCCCATTGAGAACACAAGTCTTGGGTTTACTGTAGTTAATAAACCATCTACTTCCCATTGAGAACACGAGTCTTGGGTTTACAGTAGTTAATAAACCATCTGCTTCCCATTGAGAACATGAGTCTTGGGTTTACAGTAGTTAATAAACCATCTGCTTCCATTGAGAACATGAGTCTTGGGTTTACAGTAGTTAATAAACCATCTGCTTCCCATTGAGAACACAAGTCTTGGGTTTACAGTAGTTAATAAACCATCTGCATCCCATTGAGAACATGAGTCTTGGGTTTACAGTAGTTAATAAACCATCTGCTTCCCATTGAGAACACAAGTCTTGGGTTTACAGTAGTTAATAAACCATCTGCTTCCCATTGAGAACATGAGTCTTGGCTCAGAACATACATTCCTGTTCCACTACTAACCCCTGACCTCTCGCCTATGACCTCTACTCAGTCTACTCAACCATTTCTACATATTTGTACAGAGTTGGGTATGAGGCTACCCTCTAGCCTCTACACATGGCTAGCTATACACTCCATGGTTCTAGGAACCATTTCCTTTCTTTCTAAGAGTGTAGTGTCAGTATTTCCACCACCCAATAAGGGATCATAGCTTTCATCTGAATTCACTTGGTCAGTCTGTGTTATGTAAAGAGCAGTTCTTAATGAAAAATTAAAGATACTTAAGTTTCCAATTGTCATACTTGAGGAAAAGTTTTTTTAAATACTGTCCCTTAGTAAAAAATGACTCAATTAAAAGTCACCCAGTAAAATACTACTTGAGTAAAAGTCTAAAAGTATTTGGTTTTAAAAATAGGATCAAAAGTAAAAAAAAAAATAAAAAAAAAAAGTACAAATCATTTCACATTCCTTAATATTAATCCAACCACACAGCACCATTTTCCTTTCTTTAATTTACGGATAGCCAGTGGCACACTCCAACACTCCAACAACCCAACACTCCAACACTCCGACACTCCGACACACTCCAACACTCCGACACTCCAACACTCCAACAACCCAAACACTCCGACACTCCAACAACCCAACACTCCAACACTCCAACAACCCGACACTCCAACACTCCGACACTCCGACACCAACACTCCGACAACCCAACACTCACAACACTCCACACTCCGACACTCCAACAACCCAACACTCAGACACTCCAACAACCCAACAACCCAACACTCCGAACAACCCAACACTCCAACAACCCAACACTCCGACACTCCGACACTCCGACATCATTTACAAAACAAAGCATTTATGTTTAGTGAGTCCTCCAGATCAGAGGCAGTAGGGATGACCAGGGATGTTCTCTGTTTAGTGAGTCCTCCAGATCAGAGGCAGTAGGGATGACCAGGGATGTTCTCTGTTTAGTGAGTCCTCCAGATCAGAGGCAGTAGAGATGACCGACCAGGGATGTTCTCTGTTTAGTGAGTCCTCCAGATCAGAGGCAGTAGGGATGATCAGGGATGTTCTCTGTTTAGTGAGTCCTCCAGATCAGAGGCAGTAGAGATGACCAGGGATGTTCTCTGTTTAGTGAGTCCTCTAGATCAGAGGCAGTAGGGATGACCAGGGATGTTCTCTGTTTAGTGAGTCTTCCACATCAGAGGCAGTGGGGATGACCAGGGATGTTCTCTGTTTAGTGAGTCCTCCAGATGACCAGGGATGTTCTCTGTTTAGTGAGTCCTCCAGATCAGAGGCAGTAAGGATGACCAGGGATGTTCTCTGTTTAGTGAGTCATCTAGATCAGAGGCAATAAGGATGACCAGGGATGTTCTCTGTTTAGTGAGTCCTCCAGATCAGAGGCAGTAGGGATGTTCTCTGTTTACATCTAGGGATGTTCTCTGTTTAGTGAGTCCTCCAGATCAGAGGCAGTAGGGATGACCAGGGATGTTCTCTGTTTAGTGAGTCCTCCAGATCAGAGGCAGAAAGGATGACCAGGGATGTTCTCTGTTTAGTGAGTCCTCCAGATCAGAGGCAGTAAGGGATGTTCTCTGTTTAGTGAGTCCTCCAGATCAGAGGCAGTAGGGATGACCAAGGGATGTTCTCTGTTTAGTGAGTCCTCCAGATCAGAGACAGTAGGGATGACCAGGGATGTTCTCTGTTTAGTGACCAGGAGATGTGTTCTCTGTTTAGTGAGTCCTCCAGTCAGAGGCTAGGGATGACCAGGGATGTTCTTTGTTTAGTGAGTCCTCCAGATCAGAGGCAGTGATGACCAGGGATGTTCTCTGTTTAGTGAGTCCTCCAGATCAGAGACAGTAGTGATGACCAGGGATGTTCTCTGTTTAGTGAGTCCTCCAGATCAGAGACGGTAGTGATGACCAGGGATGTTGTATGAATTTTACCATTTTCCTGCTAAGCATTTGAAATGTAATGAGTTTTTTGAGTTCAGGTAAAATGGATGGAGTAAAAAGTACATTATTTTCTTTAGGAATGTAGTGGAGTAAAAGTAAAAATTGTCAAAAATATGAATAGTAAAATAAAGTTCCCCCCAAAAAACTTGAAAGTATGTTTTCTTATGTTTTCTTAAGTTTTCTTAAGTAGTTCATGCCTGCCCCATACTATAACCCCACCACCATCTCTGTTCACAACATTAACATCAGCATACCGCTCTCCCACGTGACTCCATACACACGGTCTGCCATCTGCCCGGTACACTCTGTTCACAACATTAACATCAGCAAACCGCTCTCCCACGTGACTCCATACACACGGTCTGCCATCTGCCCGGTACACTCTGTTCACAACATTAACATCAGCATACCGCTCTCCCACGTGACTCCATACACACGGTCTGCCATCTGCCCGGTACACTCTGTTCACAACATTAACATCAGCATACCGCTCTCCCACGTGACTCCATACACATGGTCTGCCATCTGCCCGGTACACTCTGTTCACAATACACACACGGTCTGCCATCTGCCCGGTACACTCTGTTCACAACATTAACATCAGCATACCGCTCTCCCACGTGACTCCATACACACGGTCTGCCATCTGCCCGGTACACTCTGTTCACAACATTAACATCAGCATACAGCTCTCCCACGTGACTCCATACACACGGTCTGCCATCTGCCCGGTACACTCTGTTCACAACATTAACATCAGCATACCGCTCTCCCACGTGACTCCATACACACAGTCTGCCATCTGCCCGGTACACTCTGTTCACAACATTAACATCAGCATACCGCTCTCCCACGTGACCATCTGCCCGGTACACTACAACATCTGCCATCTGCACACTCTGTTCACAACATTAACATCAGCAAACCGCTCTCCCACGTGACTCCATACACACGGTCTGCCATCTGCCAGGTACACTCTGTTCACAACATTAACATCAGCATACCGCTCTCCCACGTGACTCTATACACACGGTCTGCCATCTGCCCGGTACACTCTGTTCACAACATTAACATCAGCATACCCTCTCCCACGTGACTCTATACACACGGTCTGCCATCTGCCCGGTACACTCTGTTCACAACATTAACATCAGCATACCGCTCTCCCACGTGACTCTATACACACGGTCTGCCATCTGCCCGGTACACTCTGTTCACAACATTAACATCAGCATACCTCTCCCACGTGACTCTATACACACGGTCTGCCATCTGTACACTCTGTTCACAACATTAACATCAGCATACCGCTCTCCCACGTGACTCCATACACGGTCTGCCATCTGCCCGGTACACTCTGTTCACAACATTAACATCAGCATACCGCTCTCCCACGTGACTCCATACACACGGTCTGCCATCTGCCCGGTACACTCTGTTCACAACATTAACATCAGCATACCGCTCTCCCACGTGACTCCATACACACGGTCTGCCATCTGCCCGGTACACTCTGTTCACAACATTAACATCAGCATACCGCTCTCCCACGTGACTCCATACACACGGTCTGCCATCTGCCCGGTACACTCTGTTCACAACATTAACATCAGCATACCGCTCTCCCACGTGACTCCATACATACGGTCTGCCATCTGCCCGGTACACTCTGTTCACAACATTAACATCAGCATACCTCTCCCACGTGACTCCATACACACGGTCTGCCATCTGCCCGGTACACTCTGTTCACAACATTAACATCAGCATACCTCTCCCACGTGACTCTATACACACGGTCTGCCATCTGCCCGGTACACTCTGTTCACAACATTAACATCAGCATACGCTCTCCCACGTGACTCCATACACATGGTCTGCCATCTGCCCGGTACACTCTGTTCACAACATTAACATCAGCATACCGCTCTCCCACGTGACTCCATACACACGGTCTGCCATCTGCCCGGTTCACTCTGTTCACAACATTAACATCAGCATACCGCTCTCCCACGTGACTCCATACACATGGTCTGCCATCTGCCCGGTACACTCTGTTCACAACATTAACATCAGCATACCTCTCCCACGTGACTCTATACACACGGTCTGCCATCTGCCCGGTACAGTTGAAACCTGGGATTCACCCGTGAGGAGCACACTTCTCCAGCGTGTCAGTGTCTATCGAAAAGTGAACCCACTGACGTTGGTTACGGCGCCAAATTGCGCCGTATGGTCCTTCTGTAGCTCAGTTGGTAGAGCATGGCGCTTGTAACGCCAGGGTAGTGGGTTCGATTCCCAGGACCACCCATACGTAGAATGTATGCACACATGACTGTAAGTCGCTTTGGATAAAAGCGTCTGCTAAATGGCATATATATTATATATTATTATTGCAGTCAGGTCAAGACCCTGGCGTGGACGACGAGCACATAGATGAGCTCTCTGGGACGGTTTCTGACAGTTTGTGTAGAAAATATTTGGTTGTGCAAAGCGACAGTTTCATCAGCTGTCCGGCCGGATGTGGAGGACCTGGGCTGGCATGGACACATGTGGTCTGTGGTTGTGAGGCCGTTTGGACGTACTGCCAAATTCTTTAAAATGTGTTGGAGAGGCGGCTTATGGTAGAAAAATTAACATTACATTCTCTGGCAACAACTCTGGTGGACATTCCTGCAGTCAGCACACCAATTGCACACTTCCTCAACTTGAGACAGCTGTGGCATTGTGTTGAGACAAAACTGCACATTTTAGTTGTCTTTCATTGTCACCAGCACAAGGTGCACCTGTGTAATGATCATGCTCGTGTGGCCGATTGGACGTACTGCCAAATTCTCTAAATGTTGGAGGCAGCTTTTATGGAAACAGCTCTGATGGACATTCCTGGAACATTTCGGCCATCTTTTATTTCAGCTCATGAAGTATGCTGCATTTCTATGTTTTGTTCAGTACGAACTTCCTGTTATTCCACTGTTCAGGACACCTGATGTCTTAGATAGGAGCCTGTTGTTCTGTGGCTCTTACATGCTGAGTTACAGAGAGACTAGAGAGGCTTGACATGCTGAGTTACAGAGAGACTAGAGAGGCTTGACATGCTGAGTTAGAGACTAGAGGCTTGACATGCTGACTGACACCTTCTGAATGACTCCAATTCACCAAGTCTCCCTGTCGTGCCGAGCCGGCGTCTAACCACATGTCATCTTGCCTAGGATGGGGGCACACACACCACTTGAAGATGAGACCTATCGGACAGAAACATATGGTTGCGGACAGTTCTGCCAACACAAATCAAATCAAATCAAATTGTATTTGCTGGTGAAATGCTTGTGCTTCTAGTTCTGACAGTGCAGCATTAGTGATGCCAGAGCGGAACGGACTAAGATACAGTAGAATACAGTATATACATATTAGATGAGTAATACACAGACTAAGATACAGTAGAATAGAATACAGTATATACATATTAGATGAGTAATACACAGACTAAGATACAGTAGAATAGAATACAGTATATACATATGAGATGAGTAATGCAGACTAAGATACAGTGGAATAGAATACAGTATATACATATTAGATGAGTAATACATAGACTAAGATACAGTAGAATAGAATACAGTATATACATATGAGATGAATAGAATACAGTATATACATATTAGATGAGTAATACATAGACTAAGATACAGTAGAATAGAACACAGTATATACATATGAGATGAGTAATGCATAGACTAAGATACAGTAGAATAGAATACAGTATATACATATGAGATGAGTAATGCATAGACTAAGATACAGTAGAATAGAATACAGTATATACATATGAGATGAATAGAATACAGTATATACATATGAGATGAGTAATACACAGACTAAGATACAGTAGAATAGAATACAGTATATACATATGAGATGAGTAATACATAGACTAAGATACAGTAGAATACAGTATATACATATGAGATGAATAGAATACAGTATATACATATGAGATAATAGAATACAGTATATACATATGAGATGAGTAATGCATAGACTAAGATACAGAATAGAATACAGTATATACATATGAGATGAGTAATGCACAGACTAAGATACAGTAGAATACAGTATATACATATGAGATGAGTAATGCATAGACTAAGATACAGTAGAATACAGTATATACATATGAGATGAGTAAAGCATAGACTAAGATACAGTAGAATAGAATACAGTATATACATATATGAGATGAGACTAAGATACAGTAGAATACAGTATATACATATGAGATGAGTAATGCATAGACTAAGATACAGTAGAATACAGTATATACATATGAGATGAGTAATGCATAGACTAAGATACAGTAGAATAGAATACAGTATATACATATGAGATGAGTAAAGCATAGACTAAGATACAGTAGAATACAGTATGTACATATGAGATGAGTAATACATAGACTAAGATACAGTAGAATAGAATACAGTATATACATATGAGATGAGTAAAGCATAGACTAAGATACAGTAGAATACAGTATGTACATATGAGATGAGTAATGCATAGACTAAGATACAGTCGTATAGAATACAGTATATACATATGAGATGAGTAATGCATAGACTAAGATACAGTAGAATAGAATACAGTATATACATATGAGATGAGTAAAGCATAGACTAAGATACAGTAGAATAGAATACAGTATATACATATGATATGAGTAATACAGAGACTAAGATACAGACTAAGATACAGTAGAATAGAATACAGTATATACATATGAGATGAGTAAAGCATAGACTAAGATACAGTAGAATACAGTATATACATATGAGATGAGTAATGCATAGACTAAGATACAGTAGAATAGAATACAGTATATACATATGAGATGAGTAAAGCATAGACTAAGATACAGTAGAATAGAATACAGTATATACATATGAGATGAGTAAAGCATAGACTAAGATACAGTAGAATAGAATACAGTATATACATATGAGATGAGTAAAGCATAGACTAAGATACAGTAGAATAGAATACAGTATATACATATGAGATGAGTAAAGCATAGACTAAGATACAGTAGTATAGAATACAGTATATACATATGAGATGAGTAATGCATAGACTAAGATACAGTAGAATACAGTATATACATATGAGATGAGTAAAGCATAGACTAAGATACAGTAGAATAGAATACAGTATATACATATGAGATGAGTAAAGCATAGACTAAGATACAGTAGAATAGAATACAGTATATACATATGAGATGAATAGAATACAGTATATACATATGAGATGAGTAATACATAGACTAAGATACAGTAGTATAGAATACAGTATATACATATGAGATGAGTAATGCATAGACTAAGATACAGTAGTATAGAATACAGTATATACATATGAGATGAGTAAAGCATAGACTAAGATACAGTAGTATAGAATACAGTATATACATATGAGATGAGTAATACACAGACTAAGATACAGTAGTATAGAATACAGTATATACATATGAGATGAGTAATGCATAGACTAAGATACAGTAGTATAGAATACAGTATATACATATGTAAGTGAGTAATGCAGGATATGTAAACATTATTAAAGTTCTGTTTATTAAAGTGGCCAATGATTTCAAGTCAGTGTGTTGGCAGCAGCCTTTCTGTGCTAGTGATGGCTATTTAACGGTCTGACGGCCTTGAGATAGAAGCTGTTTGGAACTACACTATCATTCAAGGTAGAGTCTGACGGCCTTGAGATAGAAGCTGTTTGGAACTACACTATCATTCCAAGGTAGAGTCTGACGGCCTTGAGATAGAAGCTGGTTGGAACTACACTATCATTCAAGGTAGAGTCTGACGGCCTTGAGATAGAAGCTGTTTGGAACTACACTATCATTCCAAGGTAGAGTCTGACGGCCTTGAGATAGAAGCTGTTTGGAACTACACTTGATGTCATAAGGTGAATGCACCAATTTGTAAGTCGCTCTGGATAAGAGCGTCTGCTAAATGACTTAAATGTAAATGTAAATGTACAGTCTGACGGCCTTGAGATAGAAGCTGTTTGGAACTACACTATCATTCAAGGTAGAGTCTGACGGCCTTGAGATAGAAGCTGTTTGGAACTACACTATCATTCAAGGTAGAGTTCCTCTGTCCAGCGTCTGGGTTATTTTGGGTGATGTGACAGGGACCTTTAATTGGCCTATCAGGCAGGGTGATGTGACGGGGACCTTTAATTGGCCTATCAGGCAGGGTGATGTGACAGGGACCTTTAATTGGCCTATCAGGTATGGTGATGTGACAGGGACCTTTAATTGGCCTATCAGGTATGGTGAGGTGACAGGGACCTTTAATTGGCCTATCAGGCAGGGTGAGGTGACAGGGACCTTTAATTGGCCTATCAGGCAGGGTGAGGTGACAGGGACCTTTAATTGGCCTATCAGGAAGGGTGATGTGACAGGGACCTTTAATTGGCCTATCAGGCAGGGTGAGTGACAGGGACCTTTAATTGGCCTATCAGGCAGGGTGAGGTGACAGGGACCTTTAATTGGCCTATCAGGCAGGGTGAGGTGACAGGGACCTTTAATTGGCCTATCAGGCAGGGTGAGGTGACAGGGACCTTTAATTGGCCTATCAGGCAGGGTGAGGTGACAGGGACCTTTAATTGGCCTATCAGGCAGGGTGAGGTGACAGGGACCTTTAATTGGCCTATCAGGCAGGGTGAGGTGACAGGGACCTTTAATTGGCCTATCAGGCAGGGTGAGGTGACAGGGACCTTTAATTGGCCTATCAGGCAGGGTGAGGTGACAGGGACCTTTAATTGGCCTATCAGGCAGGGTGGGGTGACAGGGACCTTTAATTGGCCTATCAGGCAGGGTGAGGTGACAGGGACCTTTAATTGGCCTATCAGGCAGGGTGAGGTGACAGGGACCTTTAATTGGCCTATCAGGCAGGGTGAGGTGACAGGGACCTTTAATTGGCCTATCAGGCAGGGTGAGGTGACAGGGACCTTTAATTGGCCTATCAGGCAGGGTGAGGTGACAGGGACCTTTAATTGGCCTATCAGGCAGGGTGAGGTGACAGGGACCTTTATCAGGCAGGGTGAGGTGGCCTATCAGGCAGGGTGAGGTGACAGGGACCTTTAATTGGCCTATCAGGTAGGGTGAGGTGACAGGGACCTTTAATTGGCCTATCAGGCAGGGTGAGGTGACATGGACCTTTAATTGGCCTATCAGGTAGGGTGAGATGACAGGGACCTTTAATTGGCCTATCAGGTAGGGTGAGGTGACAGGGACCTTTAATTGGCCTATCAGGTAGGGTGAGGTGACAGGGACCTTTAATTGGCCTATCAGGTAGGGTGAGGTGACAGGGACCTTTAATTGGCCTATCAGGTAGGGTGAGGTGACAGGGACCTTTAATTGGCCTATCAGGTAGGGTGAGGTGACAGGGACCTTTAATTGGCCTATCAGGTAGGGTGAGGTGACAGGGACCTTTAATTGGCCTATCAGGCAGGGTGAGGTGACAGGGACCTTTAATTGGCCTATCAGGTAGGGTGAGGTGACAGGGACCTTTAATTGGCCTATCAGGTAGGGTGAGGTGACAGGGACCTTTAATTGGCCTATCAGGTAGGGTGAGGTGACAGGGACCTTTAATTGGCCTATCAGGTAGGGTGAGGTGACAGGGACCTTTAATTGGCCTATCAGGTAGGGTGAGGTGACAGGGACCTTTAATTGGCCTATCAGGTAGGGTGAGGTGACAGGGACCTTTAATTGGCCTATCAGGTAGGGTGAGGTGACAGGGACCTTTAATTGGCCTATCGGGAAGGGTGATGTGACAGGGACCTTTAATTGGCCTATCAGGAAGGGTGATGTGACAGGGACCTTTAATTGGCCTATCAGGTAGGGTGAGGTGACAGGGACCTATATGATAAAGTATTGTATTTCATTGTATTGTATTTATTTAACTTGTATTTAACTGAACTCCTTACTCATCCAATACATTTATTTGATTTAATTACACAAAAATATCCACTTTCAATAACAGACTGAATAAATGAATCACCATAAGGAAATTAGACTTTCTCCATATCAATAACTGGGTCCAGGAGGCTACAGGCTGCAGTAACAGGACTGATGGAATATACACAACACAGCCCCATACTATAGGAGAATAGATGTAGCTGGAAGAGGAATATACACAACACGGCTCCATACTATAGGAGAATAGATGTAGCTGGAAGAGGAATATACACAACACGGCTCCATACTATAGGAGAATAGATGTAGCTGGAAGAGGAATATACACAACACAGCCCCATACTATAGGAGAATAGATGTAGCTGGAAGAGGAATATACACAACACAGCCCCATACTATAGGAGAATAGATGTAGCTGGAAGAGGAATATACACAACACGGCCCCATACTATAGGAGACTAGATGTAGCTGGAAGAGGAATATACACAACACGGCTCCATACTATAGGAGAATAGATGTAGCTGGAAGAGGAATATACACAACACAGCCCCATACTATAGGAGAATAGATGTAGCTGGAAGAGGAATATACACAACACAGCCCCATACTATAGGAGAATAGATGTAGCTGGAAGAGGAATATACACAACACAGCCCCATACTATAGGAGAATAGATGTAGCTGGAAGAGGAATATACACAACACGGCTCCATACTATAGGAGAATAGATGTAGCTGGAAGAGGAATATACACAACACGGCTCCATACTATAGGAGAATAGATGTAGCTGGAAGAGGAATATACACAACACAGCCCCATACTATAGGAGAATAGATGTAGCTGGAAGAGGAATATACACAACACAGCCCCATACTATAGGAGACTAGATGTAGCTGGAAGAGGAATATACACAACACAGCTCCATACTATAGGAGAATAGATGTAGCTGGAAGAGGAATATACACAACACAGCCCCATACTATAGGAGAATAGATGTAGCTGGAAGAGGAATATACACAACACAGCCCCATACTATAGGAGAATAGATGTAGCTGGAAGAGGAATATACACAACACGGCTCCATACTATAGGAGAATAGATGTAGCTGGAAGAGGAATATACACAACACAGCCCCATACTATAGGAGAATAGATGTAGCTGGAAGAGGAATATACACTACACAGCCCCATACTATAGGAGAATAGATGTAGCTGGAAGAGGAATATACACAACACAGCCCCATACTATAGGAGAATAGATGTAGCTGGAAGAGGAATATACACAACACAGCCCCAAACTATAGGAGAATAGATGTTGGAAGTGGAATATACACAACACAGCCCCATACTATGGGAGAATAGATGTTGGAAGTGGAATATACACAACACAGCCCCATACTATAGGAGACTAGATGTAGCTGGAAGAGGAATATACACAACACAGCTCCATACTATGGGAGACTAGATGTAGCTGGAAGAGGAATATACACAACACAGCCTCATACTATAGGAGACTAGATGTAGCTGGAAGAGGAATATACACAACACAGCCCCATACTATAGGAGAATAGATGTAGCTGGAAGAGGAATATACACAACACGGCCCCATACTATGGGAGAATAGATGTTGGAAGTGGAATATACACAACACGGCCCCATACTATGGGAGAATAGATGTAGCTGGAAGAGGAATATACACAACACAGCCCCATACTATAGGATAATAGATGTAGCTGGAAGAGGAATATACACAACACAGCCCCATACTATAGGAGAATAGATGTAGCTGGAAGAGGAATATACACAACACAGCCTCATACTATGGGAGAATAGATGTAGCTGGAAGAGGAATATACACAACACAGCTCCATACTATGGGAGAATAGATGTAGCTGGAAGAGGAATATACACAACACAGCCCCATACTATGGGAGAATAGATGTAGCTGGAAGAGGAATATACACAACACAGCTCCATACTATAGGAGAATAGATGTAGCTGGAAGAGGAATATACACAACACAGCTCCATACTATGGGAGAATAGATGTAGCTGGAAGAGGAATATACACAACACAGCCCCATACTATGGGAGAATAGATGTAGCTGGAAGTGGAATATACACAACACGGCCCCATACTATGGGAGAATAGATGTAGCTGGAAGAGGAATATACACAACACAGCACCATACTATGGGAGAATAGATGTAGCTGGAAGAGGAATATACACAACACAGCCCCATACTATAGGAGACTAGATGTAGCTGGAAGAGGAATATACACAACACAGCACCATACTATGGGAGAATAGATGTTGGAAGAGGAATATACACAACACAGCCCCACACTATAGGAGACTAGATGTAGCTGGAAGAGGAATATACACAACACGGCCCCATACTATAGGAGACTAGATGTAGCTGGAAGAGGAATATACACAACACAGCCCCATACTATAGGAGAATAGATGTAGCTGGAAGAGGAATATACACAACACAGCCCCATACTATAGGAGACTAGATGTAGCTGGAAGAGGAATATACACAACACAGCTCCATACTATAGGAGAATAGATGTAGCTGGAAGTGGAATATACACAACACAGCCTCATACTATGGGAGAATAGATGTAGCTGGAAGAGGAATATACACAACACGGCCCCATACTATAGGAGACTAGATGTAGCTGGAAGAGGAATATACACAACACAGCCCCATACTATAGGAGAATAGATGTAGCTGGAAGAGGAATATACACAACACAGCCTCATACTATAGGAGACTAGATGTAGCTGGAAGAGGAATATACACAACACAGCTCCATACTATAGGAGAATAGATGTAGCTGGAAGTGGAATATACACAACACAGCCCCATACTATGGGAGAATAGATGTTGGAAGTGGAATATACACAACACAGCCCCATACTATAGGAGACTAGATGTAGCTGGAAGAGGATTATACACAACACAGCTCCATACTATGGGAGATGTAGCTGGAAGAGGAATATACACAACACAGCTCCATACTATGGGAGAATAGATGTAGCTGGAAGAGGAATATACACAACACAGCCCCATACTATGGGAGAATAGATGTAGCTGGAAGTGGAATATACACAACACGGCCCCATACTATAGGAGAATAGATGTAGCTGGAAGAGGAATATACACAACACGGCTCCATACTATAGGAGACTAGATGTTGGAAGAGGAATATACACAACACAGCCCAATACTATGGGAGAATAGATGTAGCTGGAAGTGGAATATACACAACACAGCCCCATACTATAGGAGAATAGATGTTGGAAGTGGAATATACACAACACAGCCCCATACTATAGGAGAATAGATGTAGCTGGAAGAGGAATATACACAACACGGCCCCATACTATGGGAGAATAGATGTTGGAAGTGGAATATACACAACACGGCCCCATACTATGGGAGAATAGATGTAGCTGGAAGAGGAATATACACAACACAGCACCATACTATGGGAGAATAGATGTAGCTGGAAGAGGAATATACACAACACAGCCCCATACTATGGGAGAATAGATGTTGGAAGTGGAATATACACAACACGGCCCCATACTATGGGAGAATAGATGTAGCTGGAAGAGGAATATACACAACACAGCCCCATACTATGGGAGAATAGATGTTGGAAGTGGAATATACACAACACAGCTCCATACTATAGGAGACTAGATGTAGCTGGAAGTGGAATATACACAACACAGCCCCATACTATAGGAGAATAGATGTTGGAAGTGGAATATACACAACACAGCCCCATACTATGGGAGAATAGATGTTGGAAGTGGAATATACACAACCCAGCTCCATACTATAGGAGAATAGATGTAGCTGGAAGTGGAATATACACAACACAGCCCCATACTATAGGAGAATAGATGTTGGAAGTGGAATATACACAACACAGCCCCATACTATAGGAGAATAGATGTTGGAAGTGGAATATACACAACACGGCCCCATACTATAGGAGAATAGATGTAGCTGGAAGAGGAATATACACAACACGGCTCCATACTATAGGAGAATAGATGTAGCTAGAAGAGGAATATACACAACACGGCTCCATACTATAGGAGAATAGATGTTGGAAGTGGAATATACACAACACGGCCCCATACTATGGGAGAATAGATGTAGCTGCAAGAGGAATATACACAACACGGCTCCATACTATAGGAGAATAGATGTAGCTGGAAGAGGAATATACACAACACGGCCCCATACTATAGGAGACGAGATGTTGGAAGTGGAATATACACAACACGGCCCCATACTATGGGAGAATAGATGTAGCTGGAAGTGGAATATACACAACACAGCCCCATACTATGGGAGAATAGATGTAGCTGGAAGAGGAATATACACAACACAGCACCATACTATGGGAGAATAGATGTAGCTGGAAGAGGAATATACACAACACAGCCCCATACTATAGGAGACTAGATGTAGCTGGAAGAGGAATATACACAACACAGCACCATACTATGGGAGAATAGATGTTGGAAGAGGAATATACACAACACAGCCCCACACTATAGGAGACTAGATGTAGCTGGAAGAGGAATATACACAACACGGCCCCATACTATAGGAGACTAGATGTAGCTGGAAGAGGAATATACACAACACAGCCCCATACTATAGGAGAATAGATGTAGCTGGAAGAGGAATATACACAACACAGCCCCATACTATAGGAGACTAGATGTAGCTGGAAGAGGAATATACACAACACAGCTCCATACTATAGGAGAATAGATGTAGCTGGAAGTGGAATATACACAACACAGCCCCATACTATGGGAGAATAGATGTAGCTGGAAGAGGAATATACACAACACGGCCCCATACTATAGGAGACTAGATGTAGCTGGAAGAGGAATATACACAACACGGCCCCATACTATAGGAGACTAGATGTAGCCCCATACTATAGGAGAATAGATGTAGCTGGAAGAGGAATATACACAACACAGCCTCATACTATAGGAGACTAGATGTAGCTGGAAGAGGAATATACACAACACAGCTCCATACTATAGGAGAATAGATGTAGCTGGAAGTGGAATATACACAACACAGCCCCATACTATGGGAGAATAGATGTTGGAAGTGGAATATACACAACACAGCCCCATACTATAGGAGACTAGATGTAGCTGGAAGAGGATTATACACAACACAGCTCCATACTATGGGAGACTAGATGTAGCTGGATGAGGAATATACACAACACAGCTCCATACTATGGGAGAATAGATGTAGCTGGAAGAGGAATATACACAACACAGCCCCATACTATGGGAGAATAGATGTAGCTGGAAGTGGAATATACACAACACGGCCCCATACTATAGGAGAATAGATGTAGCTGGAAGAGGAATATACACAACACGGCTCCATACTATAGGAGACTAGATGTTGGAAGAGGAATATACACAACACAGCCCAATACTATGGGAGAATAGATGTAGCTGGAAGTGGAATATACACAACACAGCCCCATACTATAGGAGAATAGATGTTGGAAGTGGAATATACACAACACAGCCCCATACTATAGGAGAATAGATGTAGCTGGAAGAGGAATATACACAACACGGCCCCATACTATGGGAGAATAGATGTTGGAAGTGGAATATACACAACACGGCCCCATACTATGGGAGAATAGATGTAGCTGGAAGAGGAATATACACAACACAGCACCATACTATGGGAGAATAGATGTAGCTGGAAGAGGAATATACACAACACAGCCCCATACTATGGGAGAATAGATGTTGGAAGTGGAATATACACAACACGGCCCCATACTATGGGAGAATAGATGTAGCTGGAAGAGGAATATACACAACACAGCCCCATACTATGGGAGAATAGATGTTGGAAGTGGAATATACACAACACAGCTCCATACTATAGGAGACTAGATGTAGCTGGAAGTGGAATATACACAACACAGCCCCATACTATAGGAGAATAGATGTTGGAAGTGGAATATACACAACACAGCCCCATACTATGGGAGAATAGATGTTGGAAGTGGAATATACACAACCCAGCTCCATACTATAGGAGAATAGATGTAGCTGGAAGAGGAATATACACAACACAGCCCCATACTATGGGAGAATAGATGTAGCTGGAAGTGGAATATACACAACACGGCCCCATACTATAGGAGAATAGATGTAGCTGGAAGAGGAATATACACAACACGGCTCCATACTATAGGAGACTAGATGTTGGAAGAGGAATATACACAACACAGCCCAATACTATGGGAGAATAGATGTAGCTGGAAGTGGAATATACACAACACAGCCCCATACTATAGGAGAATAGATGTTGGAAGTGGAATATACACAACACAGCCCCATACTATAGGAGAATAGATGTAGCTGGAAGAGGAATATACACAACACGGCCCCATACTATGGGAGAATAGATGTTGGAAGTGGAATATACACAACACGGCCCCATACTATGGGAGAATAGATGTAGCTGGAAGAGGAATATACACAACACAGCACCATACTATGGGAGAATAGATGTAGCTGGAAGAGGAATATACACAACACAGCCCCATACTATGGGAGAATAGATGTTGGAAGTGGAATATACACAACACGGCCCCATACTATGGGAGAATAGATGTAGCTGGAAGAGGAATATACACAACACAGCCCCATACTATGGGAGAATAGATGTTGGAAGTGGAATATACACAACACAGCTCCATACTATAGGAGACTAGATGTAGCTGGAAGTGGAATATACACAACACAGCCCCATACTATAGGAGAATAGATGTTGGAAGTGGAATATACACAACACAGCCCCATACTATGGGAGAATAGATGTTGGAAGTGGAATATACACAACCCAGCTCCATACTATAGGAGAATAGATGTAGCTGGAAGTGGAATATACACAACACAGCCCCATACTATAGGAGAATAGATGTTGGAAGTGGAATATACACAACACAGCCCCATACTATAGGAGAATAGATGTTGGAAGTGGAATATACACAACACGGCCCCATACTATAGCAGAATAGATGTAGCTGGAAGAGGAATATACACAACACGGCTCCATACTATAGGAGAATAGATGTAGCTAGAAGAGGAATATACACAACACGGCTCCATACTATAGGAGAATAGATGTTGGAAGTGGAATATACACAACACGGCCCCATACTATGGGAGAATAGATGTAGCTGCAAGAGGAATATACACAACACGTCTCCATACTATAGGAGAATAGATGTAGCTGGAAGAGGAATATACACAACACGGCCCCATACTATAGGAGACGAGATGTTGGAAGTGGAATATACACAACACGGCCCCATACTATGGGAGAATAGATGTAGCTGGAAGTGGAATATACACAACACAGCCCCATACTATGGGAGAATAGATGTAGCTGGAAGAGGAATATACACAACACAGCCCCATACTATAGGAGAATAGATGTAGCTGGAAGAGGAATATACACAACACAGCCCCATACTATGGGAGAATAGATGTAGCTGGAAGAGGAATATACACAACACAGCCCCATACTATGGGAGAATAGATGTAGCTTGAAGAGGAATATACACAACACGGCCTCATACTATGGGAGAATAGATGTAGCTGGAAGAGGAATATACACAACACAGCCCCATACTATAGGAGAATAGATGTTGGAAGAGGAATATACACAACACAGCCCCATACTATAGGAGAATAGATGTAGCTGGAAGAGGAATATACACAACACAGCCCCATACTATAGGAGAATAGATGTAGCTGGAAGTGGAATATACACAACACGGCCCCATACTATAGGAGAATAGATGTAGATGGAAGAGGAATATACACAACACAGCCCCATACTATAGGAGAATAGATGTAGCTGGAAGAGGAATATACACAACACAGCCCCATACTATAGGAGAATAGATGTAGCTGGAAGAGGAATATACACAACACAGCCCCATACTATAGTAGAATAGATGTAGCTGGAAGAGGAATATACACAACACAGCCCCATACTATAGTAGAATAGATGTAGCTGGAAGAGGAATATACACAACACAGCCCCATACTATGGGAGACTAGATGTAGCTGGAAGAGGAATATACACAACACAGCGCCATACTATATGAGAATAGATGTAGCTGGAAGTGGAATATACCCAACACGGCCCCATACTATAGGAGAATAGATGTAGCTGGAAGAGGAATATACACAACACAGCCCCATACTATGGGAGAATAGATGTAGCTGGAAGAGGAATATACACAACACAGCCCCATACTATAGGAGAATAGATGTAGCTGGAAGAGGAATATACACAACACAGCCCCATACTATGGGAGAATAGATGTTGGAAGAGGAATATACACAACACGGCCCCATACTATGGGAGACTAGATGTTGCTCGGTGGATAAGGTGAGTCTCCCCTTGCTGTGTAAAAGCAGGTGGATGAGGTGAGTTTCCCCATGCTGTGTAAAAGCAGGTGGATGAGGTGAGTTTCCCCCAGGTGGATGAGGTGAGTCTCCCCCTTGCTGTAAAAGCAGGTGGATGAGGTGAGTCTCCCCCTTGCTGTGTAAAAGCAGGTGGATGAGGTGAGTCTCCCCTTGCTGTGTAAAAGCAGGTGGATGAGGTGAGTCTCCCCCTTGCTGTGTAAAAGCAGGTGGATGAGGTGAGTCTCCCCCTTGCTATGTAAAAGCAGGTGGATGTGGTGAGTCTCCCCTTGAATTAAAGGATGGATGGAGGGATGGAGGGGGATGGAGGGAGGGGGAGGGATAGAAGTAGGTAGTAAGGGATGGATGGATGGATGGATGGATGGATGGATGGATGGATGGATGGATGGATGGATGGATGGAGGGAGGAGGAAGGCAGGTAGGGATGGAGGGAGGGATATCTCCAGTAGATACTTTAGCAGCTGAAATGTGGACACAGATTAGAACTGCTACTGTTATCTGTTCTCCAGAGCATGTTAGTTCCACATCAAAACACTGATGGGGGGAGAGACTGACTGACTGAGGAGGGAGAGAGGGAGAAAGATAGATGTGAGAGAGGGAGAGAGGTCGAGGTAGAGGGAGAGGGACAGCGATAGAGGGGGGAGAGGGAGAGAGAGTTGGAGAGGGAGAGAAGTAGAGGGAGAGAGGAAGAGGGAGAGAGGTAGAGAGAGAGGGACAGCGATAGAGGGGGAGAGGGAGAGAGAGGTAGAGAGGGAGAGAGGAAGAGGGAGAGAGGTAGAGAGAGAGGGACAGCGATAGAGGGGGAGAGGGAGAGACAGGTAGAGAGGAAGAGGGATAGAGGTAGAGGGGAGAGAGAGAGAGAGGTGGAGGGAGAGAGAGAGGTAGAGGGGAGAGAGAGAGAGAGGAGGTGGAGAGAGAGAGATTGAGAGAGATAGAAAGAGAGAGGGGAGAGGTAGAAAGGAGAGAGGTAGAGGGGATTGAGGCAGAGGCGAGAGAGAGGAGAGAGAGAGAGAGAGAGAGAGAGAGAGAGAGAGAGAGAAAGGGGAGAGGGAGAGAGAGAGAGAGAGAGAGGGAGAGAGAGGTAGAGAGAGAGGAGAGAGAGGGGGAGAGGGAGGTAGAGGGAGAGAGAGAGAGAGGTAGAGAGAGAAGGAGAGAGGTAGAGAGAGAGAGAGGTAGAGGGAGAGAGAGAGGTAGAAAGAGAGGAGAGAGAGGGGAGAGGGAGGTAGAGGGAGAGAGAGAGAGAGGGGGAGAGGGAGGTAGAGGGAGAGAGAGAGACAGGTAGAGAGAGAAGGAGAGAGGAGAGAGAGAGGTTGAGGAAGAGAGAGAGGGAGAGAGAGAGAAGACAGGCTATGTGCTCACTGCCCACAAAATGAGGTGGAAACTGAGCTGCACTTCCTAACCTCCTGCCCAATGTATGACCATATTAGAGAGACATATTTCCCCCAGATCACACAGATCCACAAAGAATTTGAAAACATATCCAATTTTGAAAAACTCCCATACCTACTGGGTGAAATTCCACAGTGTGCCATCACAGCAGCAAGATTTGTGACCTGTTGCCACGAGAAAAGGGCAACCAGTGAAGAACAAACACCATTGTAAATACAACAAATATTTATGCTTATTTATTTTATCTTGTGTCCTTTAATTATTTGTACGTTGCGTATGTATATATATATATATATATATATATATATATATATATATATATATATATATATATATATATATATATATATATATATAATATGACATTTTGTTGTTTTTCACTTTATATATTCACTTTGTATGTTGTCTATTGTTCAAGGAATACCTAGGATAGGGTAAGTAATCCTTCTCACCCCCCCCCCCTAAAAAGATTTAGATGCACTATTGTAAAGTGGCTGTTCCACTGGATGTCATAAGGTGTATGCACCAATTTGTAAGTCGCTCTGGATAAGAGCGTCTGCTAAATGACATAAATGTAAATGTAAATGTAAATGTCTACCTCACTTGCTTTGGCAATGTTAACACATGTTTCCCATGCCAATAAAGCCCTTGAATTGATAATTGATTGAGAGAGAGAGAGAGAGAGAGAGAGAGAGAGAGAGAGGGAGGGAGAGGAGAGGGAGAGAGAGAGAGAGGTAGAGGTAGAGGTAGAGGTAGAGGGAGAGGGAGGGGGAGAGAGAGAGAGAGAGAGAGAGAGGTAGAGGTAGAGGGAGAGGGAGAGAGAGAGAGAGAGAGGTAGAGGTAGAGGTAGAGGGAGAGGGAGAGGGAGAGGGAGAGGGAGAGGGAGAGGGAGAGAGAGAGAGAGGTAGAGGTAGAGGGAGAGGGAGAGAGAGAGAGAGAGAGGTAGAGGTAGAGGTAGAGGGAGAGAGAGAGGGAGAGGTAGAGGGAGAGGGAGAGGGAGAGGGAGAGAGAGAGAGAGGTAGAGGTAGAGGTAGAGGGAGAGGGAGAGGGAGAGGGAGAGAGAGAGAGAGGTAGAGGTAGAGGTAGAGGTAGAGGGAGAGGGAGAGAGAGAGAGAGAGAGAGGTAGAGGGAGAGGGAGAGGGAGAGAGAGAGAGAGAGGTAGAGGTAGAGGTAGAGGGAGAGAGAGAGAGGTAGAGGTAGAGGTAGAGGTAGAGGGAGAGAGAGAGGTAGAGGTAGAGGTAGAGGTAGAGGGAGAGGGAGAGGGAGAGAGAGAGAGAGAGGGTAGAGGTAGAGGTAGAGGTAGAGGTAGAGGGAGAGGGAGAGGGAGAGGGAGAGAGAGAGAGAGAGAGAGAGAGGTAGAGGTAGAGGTAGAGGTAGAGGGAGAGGGAGAGGGAGAGAGAGAGAGAGAGAGAGGTAGAGGGAGAGGGAGAGGGAGAGGGAGAGGGAGAGGGAGAGGGAGAGGGAGAGAGAGAGGTAGAGGTAGAGGTAGAGGTAGAGGGAGAGGGAGAGAGAGAGAGAGAGAGAGGTAGAGGGAGAGGGAGAGGGAGAGAGAGAGAGAGAGAGAGAGAGAGGTAGAGGTAGAGGTAGAGGTAGAGGTAGAGGGAGAGAGAGAGAGAGGTAGAGGTAGAGGTAGAGGTAGGTAGGTAGAGGGAGAGAGAGAGAGGTAGAGGTAGAGGTAGAGGGAGAGGGAGAGAGAGAGAGAGAGAGAGGTAGAGGGAGAGGGAGAGGGAGAGAGAGAGAGAGAGAGAGAGGGTAGAGGTAGAGGTAGAGGTAGAGGTAGAGGTAGAGGGGTAGAGGTAGAGGTAGAGGTAGAGGTAGAGGTAGAGGTAGAGGTAGAGAGAGAGAGAGAGAGAGGTAGAGGTAGAGGTAGAGGGAGAGAGAGTAGAGGTAGAGGTAGAGGTAGAGGTAGAGGTAGAGGGAGAGGGAGAGGGAGAGGGAGAGGGAGAGGGAGAGGGAGAGGGAGAGGGAGAGAGAGAGGAGAGGTAGAGGTAGAGGTAGAGGTAGAGGTAGAGAGAGAGAGAGAGGTAGAGGGAGAGAGAGGTAGGAGAGAGAGAGAGAGAGAGAGGTAGAGGTAGAGGGAGAGGGAGAGAGGTAAGAGAGAGAGAGAGAGAGAGAGAGAGAGAGGTAGAGGTAGAGGGAGAGGGAGAGAGGTAAGAGAGAGTGAGGTCGAGGTGAAAAGGGAGAGAGGGAACGAGAGGGGAAGAGAGTCCATAGGGGACTGAGACTTGACATCTTAAGTCAACATGTCAACAGACAGAAACACGTTTTACCAGAACCATTTCACCTCCTCTCAGCTTGATCAGTCCTATCAGTCAATACCAGGCTGTCTGAAGCAATAAACAGGTTCAGCCAGGGGATACAGAGGTAGATTAAAAACTACAAACACTGTAGATTAAAAACTACAAACACTGTCCATTAAAGAACTACAAACACTGTAGATTAAAAACTACAAACACTGTAGATTAAAAACTACAAACACTGTAGATTAAAAACTACAAACACTGTCCATTAAAGAACTACAAACACTGTCGATTAAAAACTACAAACACTGTAGATTAAAAACTACAAACACTGTAGATTAAAAACTACAAACACTGTCGATTAAAAACTACAAACACTGTCGATTAAAAACTACAAACACTGTAGATTAAAAACTACAAACACTGTAGATTAAAAACTACAAACACTGTAGATTAAAAACTACAAACACTGTCCATTAAAGAACTACAAACACTGTCCATTAAAGAACTACAAACACTGTCCATTAAAGAACTACAAACACTGTAGTTTAAAAACTACAAAAACTGTCCATTTAAGAACTACAAACACTGTAGATTAAAAACTACAACCACTGTGGATTAAGAACCGACAAACACTGTAGATTAAAAACTACAAACACTGTAGATTAAAAACTACAAACACTGTAGATTAAAAACTACAAACACTGTCCATTAAAGAACTACAAACACTGTAGATGAAAAACTACAACCACTGTGGAAAAAGGTGTGACAGTGGACCTTCTCTAATGGTATATAAGGATATAGGACATCCTATATTCCATGAACACCTATAGGGTCAGTCCTGTTAACAGTGGTTCTGGTACCAACACCTATAGGGTCAGTCCTGTTAACAGTGGTTCTGGTACCAACACCTATAGGGTCAGCCCTGTTAACAGTGGTTCTGGTACCAACACCTATAGGGTCAGCTCTGTAAACAGTGGTTCTGGTACCAACACCTAGAGGGTCAGCCCAGTTAACAGTGGTTCTGGTACCAACACCTATAGGGTCAGCTCTGTTAACAGTGGTTCTGGTACCAACACCTATAGGGTCAGCCCTGTTAACAGTGGTTCTGTGGTTCTGGTGTGGTTCTGTAGCTCAGTTGGTAGAGCATGGCGCTTGTAACGCCAGGGTAGTGGGTTCGATTCCCGGGACCACCCATACGTAGAATGTATGCACACATGACTGTAAGTCGCTTTGGATAAAAGCGTCTGCTAAATGGCATATATTATTATTATTACCAACACCTATAGGGTCAGCCCTGTTAACAGTGGTTCTGGTACCAACACCTATAGGGTCAGCTCTGTTAACAGTGGTTCTGGTACCAACACCTATAGGGTCAGCCCTGTTAACAGTGGTTCTGGTACCAACACCTATAGGGTCAGTCCTGTTAACAGTGGTTCTGGTACCAACACCTATAGGGTCAGCTCCGTTAACAGTGGTTCTGGTACCAACACCTATAGGGTCAGCCCTGTTAACAGTGGTTCTGGTACCAACACCTATAGGGTCAGCCCTGTTAACAGTGGTTCTGGTACCAACACCTATAGGGTCAGCCCTGTTAACAGTGGTTCTGGTACCAACACCTATAGGGTCAGTCCTGTTAACAGTGGTTCTGGTACCAACACCTATAGGGTCAGCTCTGTTAACAGTGGTTCTGGTACCAACACCTATAGGGTCAGCCCTGTTAACAGCAGTACTGTGGTTCTGGTACCAACACCTATAGGGTCAGCCCTGTTAACAGTGGTTCTGGTACCAACACCTATAGGGTCAGCTCTGTTAACAGTGGTTCTGGTACCAACACCTATAGGGTCAGCCCTGTTAACAGTGGTTCTGGTACCAACACCTATAGGGTCAGCTCTGTTAACAGTGGTTCTGGTACCAACACCTATAGGGTCAGCCCTGTTAACAGTGGTTCTGGTACCAACACCTATAGGGTCAGCTCTGTTAACAGTAGTTCTGGTACCAACACCTATAGGGTCAGCCCTGTTAACAGTGGTTCTGGTACCAACACCTATAGGGTCAGCTCTGTTAACAGTGGTTCTGGTACCAACACCTATAGGGTCAGCCCTGTTAACAGTGGTTCTGGTACCAACACCTATAGGGTCAGCTCCTGTTAACAGTGGTTCTGGTACCAACACCTATAGGGTCAGTCCTGTTAACAGTGGTTCTGGTACCAACACCTATAGGGTCAGTCCTGTTAACAGTGGTTCTGGTACCAACACCTATAGGGTCAGCTCTGTTAACAGTGGTTCTGGTACCAACACCTATAGGGTCAGTCCTGTTAACAGTGGTTCTGGTACCAACACCTATAGGGTCAGCCCTGTTAACAGCAGTACTGTGGTTCTGGTACCAACACCATGAGTTGACAGTTCAGTCCCCTGGTTCTGGTACACAATCACTCATTATCCAGCCTAATATAATATAATATATGCCATTTAGCTGACGCTTTTATCCAAAGCGACTTACAGTCATGTGTGCATACATTCTACGTATGGGTGGTCCTGGTATCGAACCCACTACCCTGGCGTTACAAGCGCCATGCTCTACCAACTGAGCCACAGAAGGACCACTGACTTTATTCCTCAGTGTCTGGCAGAGACAGGAAGTAAGTTCAGGAAGTCAGTGTTTAAATAAATAAACAAATAAATAAACAAACAAACAAACAAAATGGTATGAAAACACAGTCAATCCCACCTGAGGAAAGAACCAAGGGGAGGGACAGATTTAGGGAAGTTAATCAAGGAGGTGATGGAGTCCAGGTGAGTGTCAGGAGGCAAGAACCAAGGGGAGGGACAGATTTAGGGAAGTTAATCAAGGAGGTGAAGGAGTCCAGGTGAGTGTCAGGAGGCGCAGGTGAGCGAGACGATGGTGACAGGTGTGCAGGATAATCAGCAGCCTGATGACCTAGAGGTCAGAGAGGGGGTAGACTTGACAACAGGTTATCCTTTAAGGTGGAAAATGATTGGCTAGTGATTTGAGAATTGTTTTGTTCAGTAATGTTTGAAAAATAGGTTGTCTCCCAAATGTCCCACTGTTCCCTCTATAGTGTACTGCTTCTGTCCAGGACCCATAGTGTTCTGTCCAGGACCCATAGTGTTCTGTCCAGGACCCAGAGTGTTCTGTCCAGGGCCCATAGTGTTCTGTCCAGGGCCCATAGTGTTCTGTCCAGGACCCATAGTGTTCTGTCCAGGACCCATAGTGTTCTGTCCAGGACCCATAGTGTTCTGTCCAGGGCCCATAGTGTTCTGTCCAGGGCCCATAGTGTTCTGTCCAGGACCCATGGTGTTCTGTCCAGGACCCATAGTGTTCTGTCCAGGGCCCATAGTGTTCTGTCCAGGACCCATAGTGTTCTGTCCAGGACCCATAATGTTCTGTCCAGGACCCATAATGTTCTGTCCAGGACCCATAGTGTTCTGTCCAGGACCCATAGTGTTCTGTCCAGGACCCATAGTGTTCTGTCCAGGACCCATAATGTTCTGTCCAGGACCCATAGTGTTCTGTCCAGGACCCATAATGTTCTGTCCAGGACCCATAATGTTCTGTCCAGGACCCATAGTGTTCTGTCCAGGACCCATAATGTTCTGTCCAGGACCCATAGTGTTCTGTCCAGGACCCATAGTGTTCTGTCCAGGACCCATAGTGTTCTGTCCAGGACCCATAATGTTCTGTCCAGGACCCATAATGTTCTGTCCAGGACCCATAGTGTTCTGTCCAGGACCCATAGTGTTCTGTCCAGGACCCATAGTGTTCTGTCCAGGACCCATAATGTTCTGTCCAGGACCCATAGTGTTCTGTCCAGGACCCATAATGTTCTGTCCAGGACCCATAATGTTCTGTCCAGGACCCATAGTGTTCTGTCCAGGACCCATAATGTTCTGTCCAGGACCCATAGTGTTCTGTCCAGGACCCATAGTGTTCTGTCCAGGGCCCATAGTGTCCTGTCCAGGGCCCATGGTGTTCTGTCCAGGGCCCATAGTGTTCTGTCCAGGACTCATAGTGTTCTGTCCAGGAACCATAGTGTTCTGTCCAGGGCCCATAGTGTTCTGTCCAGGACCCATAGTGTTCTGTCCAGGACCCATAATGTTCTGTCCAGGACCCATGGTGTTCTGTCCAGGACCCATAGTGTTCTGTCCAGGGCCCATAGTGTTCTGTCCAGGACCCATAGTGTTCTGTCCAGGACCCATAATGTTCTGTCCAGGACCCATAGTGTTCTGTCCAGGACCCATAGTGTTCTGTCCTGGGCCCATAGTGTTCTGTCCAGGGCCCATAGTGTTCTGTCCAGGACCCATAGTGTTCTGTCCTGGGCCCATAGTGTTCTGTCCAGGACCCAGAGTGTTCTGCTTCTGTCCAGGACCCATAGTGTTCTGTCCAGGACCCAGAGTGTTCTGTCCAGGACCCATAGTGTTCTGTCCAGGACCCAGAGTGTTCTGTCCAGGGTCCATAGTGTTCTGTCCAGGGCCCATAGTGTTCTGTCCAGGGCCCATAGTGTTCTGTCCAGGACCCATAGTGTTCTGTCCAGGTGTCCTTCCTCTACCCTCAACCATCTATTACTGATGCCCTTCCTCTACCCTCAACCATCTAGTGGTCTTCTGTAGCTCAGTTGGTAGAGCATGGCGCTTGTAACGCCAGGGTAGTGGGTTCGATCCCCGGGACCACCCATACGTAGAATGTATGCACACATGACTGTAAGTCGCTTTGGATAAAAGCGTCTGCTAAATGGCATATATTATCTATTACTGATGTCCTTCCTCTACCCTCAACCATCTATTACTGATGTCCTTCCTCTACCCTCAACCATCTATTACTGATGTCCTTCCTCTACCCTCAACCATCTATTACTGATGTCCTTCCTCTACCCCCAACCATCTATTACTGATGTCCTTCCTCTACCCTCAACCATCTATTACTGATGTCCTTCCTCTACCCTCAACCATCTATTACTCATGTCCTTCCTCTACCCTCAACCATCTATTACTGATGTCCTTCCTCTACCCTCAACCATCTATTACTCATGTCCTTCCTCTACCCTCAACCATCTATTACTGATGTCCTTCCTCTACCCTCAACCTCTCCCATCTATTACTGATGTCCTTCCTCTACCCTCAACCATCTATTACTGTTGTCCTTCCTCTACCCTCAACCATCTATTACTGATGTCCTTCCTCTACCCTCAACCATCTATTACTGTTGTCCTTCCTCTACCCTCAACCATCTATTACTGATGTCCATCCTCTACCCTCAACCATCTATTACTGATGTCCTTCCTCTACCCTCAACCATCTATTACTGATGTCCTTCCTCTACCCTCAACCATCTATTACTGATGTCCTTCCTCTACCCTCAACCATCTATTACTGATGTCCTTCCTCTACCCTCAACCATCTATTACTGATGTCCTTCCTCTACCCTCAACCATCTATTACTGATGTCCTTCCTCTACCCTCAACCATCTATTACTGATGTCCTTCCTCTACCCCCAACCATCTATTACTGATGTCCTTCCTCTACCCTCAACCATATATTACTGATGTCCTTCCTCTACCCTTAACCATCTATTACTGATGTCCTTCCTCTACCCTCAACCATCTATTACTGATGTCCTTCCTCTACCCTCAACCATCTATTACTGATGTCCTTCCTCTACCCTCAACCTCTCCCATCTATTACTGATGTCCTTCCTCTACCCTCAACCATCTATTACTGATGTCCTTCCTCTACCCTCAACCATCTATTACTGATGTCCTTCCTCTACCCTCAACCATCTATTACTGATGTCCTTCCTCTACCCTCAACCTCTCCATCTATTACTGATGTCCTTCCTCTACCCTCAACCATCTATTACTGATGTCCTTCCTCTACCCTCAACCTCTCCCATCTATTACTGATGTCCTTCCTCTACCCTCAACCATCTATTACTGATGTCCTTCCTCTACCCTCTCCCATCTATTACTGATGTCCTTCCTCTACCCTCTCCCATCTATTACTGATGTCCTTCCTCTACCCTCAACCATCTATTACTGATGTCCTTCCTCTACCCTCAACCATCTATTACTGATGTCCTTCCTCTACCCTCAACCATCTATTACTGATGTCCTTCCTCTACCCTCAACCATCTATTACTGATGTCCTTCCTCTACCCTCAACCATCTATTACTGATGTCCTTCCTCTACCCTCAACCATCTATTACTGATGTCCTTCCTCTACCCTCAACCATCTATTACTGATGTCCTTCCTCTACCCTCAACCATCTATTACTGATGTCCTTCCTCTACCCTCAACCATCTATTACTGATGTCCTTCCTCTACCCTCAACCATCTATTACTGTTGTCCTTCCTCTACCCTCAACCATCTATTACTGATGTCCATCCTCTACCCTCAACCATCTATTACTGATGTCATTCCTCTACCCTCAACCATCTATTACTGATGTCCTTCCTCTACCCTGAACCTCTCCCATCTATTACTGATGTCCTTCCTCTACCCTCAACCATCTATTACTGATGTCCTTCCTCTACCCTCAACCATCTATTACTGATGTCCTTCCTCTTCCCTCAACCTCTCCCATCTATTACTGATGTTCTTCCTCTACCCTCAACCATCTATTACTGATGTCCTTCCTCTTCCCTCAACCTCTCCCATCTATTACTGATGTCCTTCCTCTACCCTCAACCATCTATTACTGTTGTCCTTCCTCTACCCTCAACCATCTATTACTGATGTCCTTCCTCTACCCTCAACCATCTATTACTGATGTCCTTCATCTACCCTCAACCTCTCCCATCTATTACTGATGTCCTTCCTCTACCCTCAACCATCTATTACTGATGTCCTTCCTCTACCCTCAACCTCTCCCATCTATTACTGATGTTCTTCCTCTACCCTCAACCATCTATTACTGATGTCCTTCCTCTTCCCTCAACCTCTCCCATCTATTACTGATGTCCTTCCTCTACCCTCAACCATCTATTACTGTTGTCCTTCCTCTACCCTCAACCATCTATTACTGATGTCCTTCCTCTACCCTCAACCATCTATTACTGATGTCCTTCCTCTTCCCTCAACCTCTCCCATCTATTACTGATGTCCTTCCTCTACCCTCAAACATCTATTACTGATGTCCTTCCTCTACCCTCAACCATCTATTACTCATGTCCTTCCTCTACCCCCAACCATCTATTACTGATGTCCTTCCTCTACCCTCAACCATCTATTACTGATGTCCTTCCTCTACCCTCAACCATCTATTACTGATGTCCTTCCTCTACCCTCAACCATCTATTACTGATGTCCTTCCTCTACCCTCAACCATCTATTACTGATGTCCTTCCTCTACCCTCAACCATCTATTACTGATGTCCTTCCTCTACCCTCAACCATCTATTACTGATGTCCTTCCTCTACCCTCAACCATCTATTACTGATATCCTTCCTCTACCCTCAACCATCTATTACTGATGTCCTTCCTCTACCCTCAACCTCTCCCATCTATTACTGATGTCCTTCCTCTACCCTCAACCATCTATTACTGATGTCCTTCCTCTACCCTCAACCATCTATTACTGATGTCCTTCCTCTACCCTCAACCATCTATTACTGATGTCCTTTCGGTTTGTTTTTCTTTTTGCCATATCGTTCAAATTGTGGATATTTGTTATGATGCTGTTTGTTGTGATGCTGTTTGTTATGATGCTGTTTGTAATGATGCTGTTTGTTGTGATGCTGTTTGTAATGATGCTGTTTGTTGTGATGCTGTTTATTATGATGCTGTCTGTTATGATGCTGTTTGTTATGATGCTGTTTGTTATGATGCTGTTTGTTATGATGCTGTTTATTATGATGCTGTTTGTTATGATGCTGTTTGTTGTGATGCTGTTATGATGCTGTTTGTTATGATGCTGTTTGTTATGATGCTGTTTATTATGATGCTGTTTGTTATGATGCTGTCTGTTATGATGCTGTTTGTTGTGATGCTGTTATGATGCTGTTTGTTATGATGCTGTTTGTTGTGATGCTGTTTGTTATGATGCTGTTTGTTATGATGCTGTCTGTTGTGATGCTGTTTGTTATGATGCTGTTTGTTATGATGCTGTTTGTTGTGATGCTGTTTGTTATGATGCTGTTTATTATGATGCTGTTTGTTACGATGCTGTTTGTTACGATGCTGTTTGTTATGATGCTGTTTGTTATATTGCTGTCTGTTATGATGCTGTTTGTTACGATGCTGTTTGTTATGATGCTGTTTGTTATGATGCTGTTTGTTATATTGCTGTTTGTTATGATGCTGTTTGTTATATTGCTGTTTGTTATGATGCTGTCTGTTATGATGCTGTTTGTTATGATGCTGTTTGTTATGATGCTGTTTGTTATGATGCTGTTTGTTATGATGCTGTTTGTTATGATGCTGTTTGTTATATTGCTGTTTGTTATGATGCTGTTTGTTATGATGCTGTTTGTTATGATGCTGTTTGTTGTGATGCTGTTTGTTGTGATGCTGTTTGTTATGATGCTGTTTGTTGTGATGCTGTTTGTTATGATGCTGTTTGTTATGATGCTGTTTGTTATGATGCTGTTTGTTATGATGCTGTTTGTTGTGATGCTGTTTGTTGTGATGCTGTTTGTTATGATGCTGTTTGTTGTGATGCTGTTTGTTATGATGCTGTTTGTTGTGATGCTGTTTGTTATGATGCTGTTTATTATGATGCTGTTTGTTACGATGCTGTTTGTTACGATGCTGTTTGTTATGATGCTGTTTGTTATATTGCTGTCTGTTATGATGCTGTTTGTTACGATGCTGTTTGTTATGATGCTGTTTGTTATGATGCTGTTTGTTATATTGCTGTTTGTTATGATGCTGTTTGTTATATTGCTGTTTGTTGTGATGCTGTTTGTTATGATGCTGTTTGTTATGATGCTGTCTGTTATGATGCTATTTGTTGTGATGCTGTTTGTTGTGATGCTGTTTGTTATGATGCTGTTTATTATGATGCTGTTTGTTATGATGCTGTTTATTGTGATGCTGTTTGTTGTGATGCTGTTTGTTATGATGCTGTTTGTTACGATGCTGTTTGTTACGATGCTGTTTGTTACGATGCTGTTTGTTATGATGCTGTTTGTTATGATGCTGTTTGTTATGATGCTGTTTGTTATGATGCTGTCTGTTATGTTATGATGCTGTTTGTTATGATGCTGTTTGTTATGATGCTGTTTGTTACGATGCTGTTTGTTATGATGCTGTTTGTTATGATGCTGTTTGTTATGATGCTGTTTGTTATGATGCTGTTTGTTGTGATGCTGTTTGTTGTGATGCTGTTTGTTGTGATGCTGTTTGTTATGATGCTGTTTGTTATGATGCTGTTTGTTATGATGCTGTTTGTTATGATGCTGTTTGTTATGATGCTGTTTGTTATATTGCTGTTTGTTATGATGCTGTTTGTTATGATGCTGTTTGTTATATTGCTGTTTGTTATGATGCTGTTTGTTATGATGCTGTTTGTTATGATGCTGTCTGTTATGATGCTTTTGATGCTGTTTGTTGTGATGCTGTTTGTTATGATGCTGTTTGTTATGATGCTGTTGCTGTTTGTTGTGATGCTGTTTGTTATGATGCTGTTTGTTATGATGCTGTTGTTATGATGCTATTTGTTGTGATGCTGTTTGTTGTGATGCTGTTTGTTATGATGCTGTTTGTTATATTGCTGTTTGTTATGATGCTGTTTGTTATGTTATGATGCTGTTTTGTGATGCTGTTTGTTGTGATGCTGTTTGTTATGATGCTGTTTGTTATGATGCTGTTTGTTACGATGCTGTTTGTTACGATGCTGTTTGTTATGATGCTGTTTGTTATGATGCTGTTTGTTATATTGCTGTTTGTTATGATGCTGTCTGTTATGATGCTGTCTGTTATGATGCTGTTTGTTATGATGCTGTTTGTTATGATGCTGTTTGTTATGATGCTGTTTGTTATGATGCTGTTGTTATGATGCTGTCTGTTATGATGCTGTTTGTTATGATGCTGTTTGTTATGATGCTGTTTGTTGTGATGCTGTTTGTTGTGATGCTGTTTGTTGTGATGCTGTTTGTTATGATGCTGTTTGTTATGATGCTGTTTGTTATGATGCTGTTTGTTATGATGCTGTTTGTTATGATGCTGTTTGTTATGATGCTGTTTGTTATATTGCTGTCTGTTATGATGCTGTTTGTTATGATGCTGTTTGTTATATTGATGCTGTTTGTTGTGATGCTGTTTGTTGTGATGCTGTTTGTTGTGATGCTGTTTGTTATGATGCTGTTTGTTATGATGCTGTTTGTTATGATGCTGTTTGATTGTTTGATGCTGTTTGTTATGATGCTGTTTGTTATGATGCTGTTTGTTATGATGCTGTCTGTTATGATGCTGTTTGTTATGATGCTGTTTGTTATATTGCTGTTTGTTATGATGCTGTTTGTTATGATGCTGTTTGTTATGATGCTGTTTGTTGTGATGCTGTTTGTTATGATGCTGTTTGTTATGATGCTGTTTGTTATATTGCTGTTTGTTATGATGCTGTTTGTTATGATGCTGTTTGTTATGATGCTGTTTGTTATGATGCTGTTTGTTATATTGCTGTCTGTTATGATGCTGTTTGTTATGATGCTGTTATGATGCTGTTTGTAATGATGCTGTAAGATACTAGAACATACTGATATAGTGATGTCTCCTGTATCTGTAATACTGCTGTGCCTTCTGGCTCTCCCATCTAACACTCACCTTCAGGACACAGACTGATATAGTGATGTCTCCTGTATCTGTAATAATATAGGCATTAGGAATAATGCTGTGCCTTCTGGCTCTCCCATCTAACACTCACCTTCAGGACACAGACTGATATAGTGATGTCTCCTGTATCTGTAATAATACAGGCATTAGGAATAATGCTGTGCCTTCTGGCTCTCCCATCTAACACTCACCTTCAGGACACAGACTGATATAGTGATGTCTCCTGTATCTGTAATAATACAGGCATTAGGAATAATGCTGTGCCTTCTGGCTCTCCCATCTAACACTCACCTTCAGGACACAGACTGATATAGTGATGTCTCCTGTATCTGTAATAATACAGGCATTAGGAATAATGCTGTGCCTTCTGGCTCTCCCATCTAACACTCACCTTCAGGACACAGACTGATATAGTGATGTCTCCTGTATCTGTAATAATATAGGCATTAGGAATAATGCTGTGCCTTCTGGCTCTCCCATCTAACACTCACCTTCAGGACACAGACTGATATAGTGATGTCTCCTGTATCTGTAATAATACAGGCATTAGGAATAATGCTGTGCCTTCTGGCTCTCCCATCTAACACTCACCTTCAGGACACAGACTGATATAGTGATGTCTCCTGTATCTGTAATAATATAGGCATTAGGAATAATGCTGTGCCTTCTGGCTCTCCCATCTAACACTCACCTTCAGGACACAGACTGATATAGTGATGTCTCCTGTATCTGTAATAATATAGGCATTAGGAATAATGCTGTGCCTTCTGGCTCTCCCATCTAACACTCACCTTCAGGACACAGACTGATATAGTGATGTCTCCTGTATCTGTAATAATATAGGCATTAGGAATAATGCTGTGCCTTCTGGCTCTCCCATCTAACACTCACCTTCAGGACACAGACTGATATAGTGATGTCTCCTGTATCTGTAATAATACAGGCATTAGGAATAATGCTGTGCCTTCTGGCTCTCCCATCTAACACTCACCTTCAGGACACAGACTGATATAGTGATGTCTCCTGTATCTGTAATAATATAGGCATTAGGAATAATGCTGTGCCTTCTGGCTCTCCCATCTAACACTCACCTTCAGGACACAGACTGATATAGTGATGGCTCCTGTATCTGTAATAATACAGGCATTAGGAATAATGCTGTGCCTTCTGGCTCTCCCATCTAACACTCACCTTCAGGACACAGACTGATATAGTGATGTCTCCTGTATCTGTAATAATGCTGTGCCTTCTGGCTCTCCCATCTAACACTCACCTTCAGGACACAGACTGATATAGTGATGTCTCCTGTATCTGTAATAATATAGGCATTAGGAATAATGCTGTGCCTTCTGGCTCTCCCATCTAACACTCACCTTCAGGACACAGACTGGGGTTCAGGCCTTTCAGCTTTTCTATTCCATGTGGACAAACATCTTCAAATGGGATGGACATTTCTACTCCTCAACTCCACCTGTAAGCACTACTAATTGATGATATGTTGTCAGTTCTACCTGTGGCTGGTTGGGACGGTCATTGTGTCCTCACCACCCCTTCCCTCCCTCCCCCTCCCTCTCCTCTCCTACAATCCCTGGCCCCCCAGAGATAAAGGGTCTCTGCCCCCCTCAGAGATAAAGAGTCTCTGCCCCCCCCCCCAGAGATAAAGAGCCTCTGCCCCCCCAGAGATAAAGAGTCTCTGCCCCCCCAGAGATAAAGGGTCTCTGGCCCTCCCAGAGATAAAGGGTTTTTGGCCCCCCCAGAGATAAAGAGTCGCTGGCCCCCCAGAGATGAAGAGTCTCTAGCCCCCAGAGATAAAGGGTTTTTGGCCCCCCCAGAGATAAAGGGTCTCTAGCCCCCCCAGAGATAAAGGGTCTCTAGCCCCCAGAGATAAAGGGTCTGTGGCCCCCCAGAGATAAAGGGTCTCTAGCCCCCAGAGATAAAGGGTCTCTGGCCCCCCCAGAGATAAAGGGTCTCTAGCCCCCCCAGAGATAAAGGGTCTGTGGCCCCCGAGAGATAAAGGGTTTTTGGCCCCCCAGAGATAAAGGGTCTCTAGCCCCCCCAGAGATAAAGGGTCTCTGCCCCCCCCAGAGACAAACTGATAAAGGGTACCTGGTTGACTTTCGGTTTATAGAGGCTGAGCTGAGCCACTCACTGGCATGGCAAGAATGTTCTCCTCTCCACCCATAGATAAAGGGTCTGTGCCCCCCATAGATAAAGGGTCTGTGCCCCCACCCCAGCTGAGCTGAGCCACTCACTGGCATGGCAAGAATGTTCTCCTCTCCACCCATAGATAAAGGGTCTGTGCCCCCCCCATAGATAAAGGGTCTGTGCCCCCACCCCAGCTTGAGCTGAGCCACTCACTGGCATGGCAAGAATGTTCTCCTCTCCACCCATAGATAAAGGGTCTGTGCCCCCCCCCCCCATAGATAAAGGGTCTGTGCCCCCACCCCAGCTGAGCTGAGCCACTCACTGGCATGGCAAGAATGTTCTCGTCTCCACGCATCAATAAATAATCATTTATTTGACAAAATCATGCAGCTCCATTGATATCTTATCTTCCCCTTGTACAGCAGGTCACACACAGGAACTCACAACTCTACACGGTACAGTATTATGGAGACAGGTTATCCATCATGGTATTTACTGTGAGCTCGGTATTCAACGTTCAGTACATGAGTCAAATATCGGGACCCACTTCTTAAGTAAAAGCAGCTGTTCGTGATCTGTTATTGCAATGGTCTCACATTATTCTGTATAACAAGTAAGAAAGAGAGATATATTTTATAGTTGTAAATGACATGGGAATGAAAGTAGGCGATGGTTTGATGATGAATGACCGCCATTTTAAAACCCATTATTGTTATAATAGAGCAGAAAGAATATCTCACGGCTGGTGTACATACTGTAGCCTTCTCCACGTTAACAGCTGCTAGTGGTTACGAACTAGGCCAAACCACTTCAGTTTATTTAAGTACTTATTAACTTTATTTACAAATAACTTTATTGGCATATTGATGTGAAACAAAAATGGAGCAGGCTTGTATGTTGTTGTTGTCACTTAACATAAATATATTCCATGAGTCCCTGAATGAGTATTGCTTCAGCTTCAATCAGAATGAGTCTGTTTCCCAAATGTTTCCCACACTAAGCCCTATGTAGTGCACTACTTTTGGCCCAAAGCACTATGGGCCGTTACCTGATTAATAAAACACAGGTGAGGATGAAAGAAGCAGATGACCCGGTATTATTTAATCAGTATTCTGGGCCGATGGTCTGTACATTTACACCGAAGCCCACAACACATAAATACTATAGAGTATTCTGGGCCGATGGTCTGTAATTTACACCGAAGCCCACAACACATAAATACTATAGAGTATTCTGGGCTGATGGTCTGTAATTTACACCGAAGCCCACAACACATAAATACTATAGAGTATTCTGGGCCGATGGTCTGTAATTTACACCGAAGCCCACAACACATAAATACTATAGAGTATTCTGGGCCGATGGTCTGTAATTTACACCGAAGCCCACAACACATAAATACTATAGAGTATTCTGGGCTGATGGTCTGTAATTTACACTGAAGCCCACAACACATAAATACTATAGAGTATTCTGGGCCGATGGTCTGTAATTTACACCGAAGCCCACAACACATAAATACTATAGAGTATTCTGGGCCGATGGTCTGTAATTTACACCGAAGCCCACAACACATAAATACTATAGAGATGCGTCTTCATGAAATCATCTTAAACCTAGACAAAACATTTTGGTTGTGACAAAGTTCAATCTTACGTCGTCTTTATTTCTTAAACTTTTCATTAAACTTGCATAATAAACATGCAATGAAACATATTGAATTTTTCTGAGATGTTTGGTAGAACTTGTATATAAGAGTTAACTCTGTTGCTGGATTGCATAAGAGCAGTACCCCCCTTCCCTCCCCTCTCCCCCTTCCCCTCCCCTCTCCTCCCTTCCCCTCTCCTCCCTTCCCTTCCCCTCCCCTCTCCTCCCTCCCTTCCCTCTCCTCCTTCCAAAAAACCTGCTAAAAGAACAAGTGGGGAGAGAACAGTGTCCAGAGTTTCATATGAAGAAGACCCCATATTCTCCTCTCTCTCTCTCTCTCTCTCTCTCTCTCTCTCTCTCTCTCTCTCTCTCTCTCTCTCTCTCTCTCTCTCTCTCTCTCTCTCTCTCTCTCTCTCGCTCTCTCTCTCTCTCATCCTCCTCCCTCCCTCCTTCTCTCTCTTTTCCCTCCCTCCCTCCCTCCCTCACTTCCTCCCTCCCTCCCTCCCTCTATTTCTCTTCCTCCCCCCTCCTTCTCTCTCTCTTTCCCTCCCTCCCTCCCTCCCTCACTTCCTCCCTCCCTCCCTCCCTCCCTCCCTATTTCTCTTCCTCCCCCCCTCCTTCTCTCTCTCCCTCCCTCCCTCCCTCCCTCCCTCCCTCCCTCCCTCCCTCCCCCTCCCTCCCTCCCTCCCTCTCTCTCTATCATCCTTCCTCCTTGTCTTATCTCCAACACACACACACTCCGTCCACGCTGTCTCCGAGACAACACCACACACACACACCCTCCCATCGTCATGTCAGAAACATCAGCCCCCGTGTATCAGTCTCCACATGACGTGTTGTTGACGTGTTGCCGACGTGTTGTTGACGTGTTGTTGACGTGTTGCTGACGTGTTGCTGACGCCTTCCCTCTTCCCTCCATCTTGCATAGCTCCGCTCAGACCCGGCTTGGTAAGGCACTGTTTCCTCATCATGTCCCGCCTCGGTCCACCCTCTCCATCCGCTGGGCCTCCTGTATGTATTGTACAGTACTGTACATCCTGTCATTCCTGAGGCGTAGAGGACGAGCAACAGCCTTTATTCGTTCACGTGTTCTCTGGAGAAACAAGTCCCACAAAGCAGTTTGGTTTCAGTCCGTTTTTTCCCCTCCTTTTCTTCAGCGCCCCCCCCCCCCCCCCCCCCCCCCCATCTCCCCTCCAATCATTTAGTTTGCTTGTCATCAATGTGGAATTATTAAAAGCAAATGTATGAAGCATTAAGTCCTCAAAGTCAAAACACAGCCCTGTGTTCCAAACGCACCCAGGAAGGACATTATACAGTTGAATAATCATCGTCATTATATTGTTATGTACAGTGTCTGGAAAGCGCGTGGGGGGGGCTAGCTGACGAAGGAAGGTGACGACACAGCCCCTTTCACATTGATCAGTAAGAAAGGACGAGTCTCTGCATCTGGATCAATAGATCAGCTGATCAGTAGTCAGTTGAATTGATCAGTTGATTCATGAATCAGTTGAGCTGGTCTTCGTATTGTTTGCGGAAACAGTCTCCGGCAGGGAAGAATTCCCAGCACCGCTCCTGGTACATCTTCCACACGTACGACTCCTGGGGGAGGGGAGGGGGAGGGGGGAGGTGGAGGGAGAGGAGGGGGATAGAGAGGGGGGTAGATGGGGGGGATAGATAGGGGGAGGGGAGGGGGGGAGGGGAGGGGGATAGAGGGGGGATAGAGAGGGGGGGATAGGGGAGGGGGGATAGGAGGGGGGGGGAGGGAGGGAGGAGGGGAGGGGGAGGGGGATAGAGAGGGGGAGGGGGGGGGATGGGAGGAAAGGGAGGGAAGGGGGAGGGAGGGAGGGAAGGGGGAGGGAGGGGAGGAAAGGGAGGAAAGGGAGGGAAGGGGGAGGGAGGGAGGGAAGGGGGAGGGAGGGGAGGAAAGGGAGGAAGGGTGTGAGGGAGGGAGGGAGGAAAGGGAGGGAAGGGGGAGGGAGGGGAGGGTGTGAGGGAGAGGAGGATAGGGAGGGAGGGAGGAAAGGGAGGGAGGGAGGAAGGGGGGGAAGGGGTAGGGAGGGAGGGGTAGGGAGGGAGGAAAGGGAGGGAAGGGGGAGGGAGGGGTATCAGACAGTTGATTTAATATAACAAGTAGTGATTAGATGTCCACCATCCAGGATAATGTACCTCTACATTACCTCTACATTGCCTCTACATTGCCTCTACATTACCTCTACATTGCCTCTACATTGTCTCTACATTGTCTCTACATTGTCTCTACATTACCTCTACATTGCCTCTACATTACCCTCTACATTGCCTCTACATTGCCTCTACATTACCTCTACATTGCCTCTACATTGCCTCTACAGTCACAAGTCAATGGTCTCTCTGCTAACATACAGTAACTTCACTAAGGTGCAATGAACATGATAACCTGCACAAATGAGGTCTACGAGATCTGGAGATTTTAGGAGTCTTCGTATGTGCTGTAGTCATTTCCCTGGGGTTAATGGTTATCTTTCTGGTTTGTATGTGTTGTAGTCATTTCCCTGGAGGTTAAATGGTTCTCTTTCTGGTTTGTAGTCATTTCCCTGGAGGTTAAATGGTTCTCTTTCTGGTTTGTAGTCATTTCCCTGGGGTTAAATGGTTCTCTTTCTGGTTTGTAGTCATTTCCCTGGGGTTAAATGGTTCTCTTTCTGGTTTGTATGTGTTGTAGTCATTTCCCTGGGGTTAAATGGTTCTCTTTCTGGTTTGTAGTCATTTCCCTGGGGTTAAATGGTTCTCTTTCTGGTTTGTATGTGTTGTAGTCATTTCCCTGGGGTTAAATGGTTCTCTTTCTGGTTTGTAGTCATTTCCCTGGGGTTAAATGGTTCTCTTTCTGGTTTGTAGTCATTTCCCTGGAGGTTAACTGGTTCTCTTTCTGGTTTGTATGTGTTGTAGTCATTTCCCTGGGGTTAAATGGTTCTCTTTCTGGTTTGTAGTCATTTCCCTGAGGTTAAATGGTTCTCTTTCTGGTTTGTATGTGTTGTAGTCATTTCCCTGGGGTTAAATGGTTTGTAGTCTCTTTAAATGGTTCTGGTTTGTAGTCATTTCCCTGAGGTTAAATGGTTCTCTTTCTGGTTTGTAGTCATTTCCCTGAGGTTAAATGGTTCTCTTTCTGGTTTGTATGTGTTGTAGTCATTTCCCTGGGGTTAAATGGTTCTCTTTCTGGTTTGTAGTCATTTCCCTGAGGTTAAATGGTTCTCTTTCTGGTTTGTAGTCATTTCCCTGAGGTTAAATGGTTCTCTTTCTGGTTTGTAGTCATTTCCCTGGGGTTAAATGGTTCTCTTTCTGGTTTGTATGTGTTGTAGTCATTTCCCTGGGGTTAAATGGTTCTCTTTCTGGTTTGTAGTCATTTCCCTGGGGTTAAATGGTTCTCCTTCTGGTTTGTATGTGTTGTAGTCATTTCCCTGGGGTTAAATGGTTCTCTTTCTGGTTTGTAGTCATTTCCCTGGAGGTTAAATGGTTCTCTTTCTGGTTTGTATGTGTTGTAGTCATTTCCCTGGAGGTTAAATGGTTCTCTTTCTGGTTTGTATGTGTTGTAGTCATTTCCCTGGGGTTAAATGGTTCTCTTTCTGGTTTGTAGTCATTTCCCTGGGGTTAAATGGTTCTCTTTCTGGTTTGTAGTCATTTCCCTGAGGTTAAATGGTTCTCTTTCTGGTTTGTAGTCATTTCCCTGGGGTTAAATGGTTCTCTTTCTGGTTTGTAGTCATTTCCCTGAGGTTAAATTGTTCTCTTTCTGGTTTGTAGTCATTTCCCTGGAGGTTAAATGGTTCTCTTTCTGGTTTGTATGTGTTGTAGTCATTTCCCTGGGGTTAAATGGTTCTCTTTCTGGTTTGTAGTCATTTCCCTGAGGTTAAATGGTTCTCTTTCTGGTTTGTAGTCATTTCCCTGGGGTTAAATGGTTCTCTTTCTGGTTTGTATGTGTTGTAGTCATTTCCCTGGGGTTAAATGGTTCTCTTTCTGGTTTATAGTCATTTCCCTGGGGTTAAATGGTTCTCTTTCTGGTTTGTATGTGTTGTAGTCATTTCCCTGGGGTTAAATGGTTCTCTTTCTGGTTTGTAGTCATTTCCCTTGGGTTAAATGGTTCTCTTTCTGGTTTGTAGTCATTTCCCTGGAGGTTAACTGGTTCTCTTTCTGGTTTGTATGTGTTGTAGTCATTTCCCTGGGGTTAAATGGTTCTCTTTCTGGTTTGTAGTCATTTCCCTGGGGTTAAATGGTTCTCTTTCTGGTTTGTAATCATTTCCCTGGGGTTAAATGGTTCTCTTTCTGGTTTGTAGTCATTTCCCTGGGGTTAATGGTTATCTTTCTGGTTTGTATGTGTTGTAGTCATTTCCCTGAGGTTAAATGGTTCTCTTTCTGGTTTGTAGTCATTTCCCTGGGGTTAAATGGTTCTCTTTCTGGTTTGTAGTCATTTCCCTGAGGTTAAATGGTTATCTTTCTGGTTTGTAGTCATTTCCCTGGGGATAAATGGTTCTCTTTCTGGTTTGTAGTCATTTCCCTGGGGTTAAATGGTTCTCTTTCTGGTTTGTAGTCATTTCCCTGGGGTTAAATGGTTCTCTTTCTGGTTTGTAGTCATTTCCCTGAGGTTAAATGGTTCTCTTTCTGGTTTGTAGTCATTTCCCTGGGGTTAAATGGTTCTCTTTCTGGTTTGTATCATTTCCCTGTTAACTGCTGTTTGTAGTCATTTCCCTGGGGTTAAATGGTTCTCTTTCTGGTTTGTATGTGCTGTAGTCATTTCCCTGGGGTTAAATGGTTCTCTTTCTGGTTTGTATGTCATTTCCTTTCTGGTTTGTAGTCATTTCCCTGAGGTTAAATGGTTTCTTTTCTGGTTTGTAGTCATTTCCCTGGGGTTAAATGGTTCTCTTTCTGGTTTGTATGTGCTGTAGTCATTTCCCTGGGGTTAAATGGTTCTCTTTCTGGTTTGTATGTGCTGTAGTCATTTCCCTGAGGTTAAATGGTTCTCTTTCTGGTTTGTATGTGTTGTAGTCATTTCCCGGGGGTTAAATAGTTCTCTTTCTGGTTTGTAGTCATTTCCCTGGGGTTAAATGGTTCTCTTTCTGGTTTGTAGTCATTTCCCTGGAGGTTAACTGGTTCTCTTTCTGGTTTGTATGTGTTGTAGTCATTTCCCTGGGGTTAAATGGTTCTCTTTCTGGTTTGTATGTGTTGTAGTCATTTCCCTGGGGTTAAATGGTTCTCTTTCTGGTTTGTAGTCATTTCCCTTAAATGGTTCTCTTTCTGGTTTGTAAATTAAATGTTTCTCTTTCTGTTTGTAGTCATTTCCCTGGAGGTTAAATGTTTCTCTTTCTGGTTTGTAGTCATTTCCCTGGGGTTAAATGGTTCTCTTTCTGGTTTGTAGTCATTTCCCTGGGGTTAAATGGTTCTCTTTCTGGTTTGTAGTCATTTCCCTGGAGGTTAAATGTTTCTCTTTCTGGAGGTTGGTTTGTAGTCATTTCCCTGGGGTTAAATGGTTCTCTTTCTGGTTTGTAGTCATTTCCCTGGGGTTAAATGTTTCTTTCTTTCTTTCCCTCTTTCTGGTTTGTAGTCATTTCCCTGGGGTTAAATGGTTCTCTTTCTGGTTTGTAGTCATTTCCCTGGAGGTTAAATGGTTCTCTTTCTGGTTTGTAGTTATTTCCCTGGGGTTAAATGGTTCTCTTTCTGGTTTGTATGTGTTGTAGTCATTTCCCTGACGTCAAATTATTCTATTTTCCACAAATCTAAGTGTGTGTTCAGAGAGTGACGGGGATAATGCTGGTGGATAATGCTGGTGATGAAACGATACAGGTGTTTTGCAGAGCAGAGCAGAGCTAACGCCCTGGGGAGGAATACCATTGTTGTGTGAGTAGTGATGGGAGGGAAACGTCTATTTTGTGTGTACTTGTGTCCTAAAATTACACCCTATTCCCTTTATAGTGCACTACATTTGACTAGGGCCCTATGGACCCTATGGGCCATATGAACCCTATGGGCCATATGAACCCTATGGACCCTATAGACCCTAAGGACCCTATGGGCCCTATGGGCCCTATGGACCCTATGGACCCTATAGACCCTATGGACCCTATGGGCCCTATGGACCCTATGGACCCTATAGACCCTATGGACCCTATGGGCCCTATGGACCCTATGGACCCTATAGACCCTATGGACCCTATGGGCCCTATGGACCCTATGGATCCTATGAACCCTATGGACCCTATGAACCCTATGGACCCTATGAACCCTATGGACCCTATGAACCCTATGAACCCTATGGACCCTATGGACCCTATGGACCCTATGAACCCTATGGGCCCTATGGACCCTATGGACCCTATGGACCCTATAGACCCTATAGACCCTATGAACCCTATGGGTCCTATGGACCCTATAGACCCTATGAACCCTATGAACCCTGGTCAAAAGGAGTGCACTACATAGGGAATAGGGGGCCATTTGAGGTGTAAACCTGAGACGTACCTGGCCTGTGTGCTCTGTTTCATCCTTGTTAATGAGATACATCACAAAGAATCTGCAGAGCAAAAAGACATTTAGAGTTAACATCACTTCAGACAGGTAGTTTCATACCCCATCACAAACCCAACAGGAAGACATTTAGAGTTAACATCACTTCAGACAGACAGGTAGTTTCATACCCCATCACAAACCCAACAGGAAGACATTTAGAGTTAACATCACTTCAGACAGGTAGTTTCATACCCCATCACACACCCAACAGGAAGACATTTAGAGTTAACATCACTACAGACAGGTAGTTTCATACCCCATCACACACCCAACAGGAAGACATTTAGAGTTAACATCACTTCAGACAGGTAGTTTCATACCCCATCACACACCCAACAGGAAGACATTTAGAGTTAACATCACTACAGACAGGTAGTTTCATACCCCATCACACACCCAACAGGAAGACATTTAGAGTTAACATCACTTCAGACAGGTAGTTTCATACCCCATCACACACCCAACAGGAAGACATTTAGAGTTAACATCACTTCAGACAGGTAGTTTCATACCCCATCACACACCCAACAGGAAGACATTTAGAGTTAACATCACTTCAGACAGGTAGTTTCATACCCCATCACACACCCAACAGGAAGACATTTAGAGTTAACATCACTACAGACAGGTAGTTTCATACCCCATCACACACCCAACAGGAAGACATTTAGAGTTAACATCACTTCAGACAGACAGGTAGTTTCATACCCCATCACACACCCAACAGGAAGACATTTAGAGTTAACATCACTTCAGACAGGTAGTTTCATACCCCATCACACACCCAACAGGAAGACATTTAGAGTTAACATCACTTCAGACAGACAGGTCGTTTCATACCCCCATCACAAACCCAACAGGAAGACATTTAGAGTTAACATCACTTCAGACAGACAGGTAGTTTCATACCCCATCACACACCCAACAGGAAGACATTTAGAGTTAACATCACTACAGACAGGTAGTTTCATACCCCATCACACACCCAACAGGAAGACATTTAGAGTTAACATCACTACAGACAGACAGGTAGTTTCATACCCCATCACACACCCAACAGGAAGACATTTAGAGTTAACATCACTTCAGACAGGTAGTTTCATACCCCATCACACACCCAACAGGAAGACATTTAGAGTTAACATCACTACAGACAGGTAGTTTCATACCCCATCACACACCCAACAGGAAGACATTTAGAGTTAACATCACTACAGACAGGTAGTTTCATACCCCATCACACATCCAACAGGAAGACATTTAGAGTTAACATCACTACAGACAGGTAGTTTCATACCCCATCACACACCCAACAGGAAGACATTTAGAGTTAACATCACTTCAGACAGGTAGTTTCATACCCCATCACACACCCAACAGGAAGACATTTAGAGTTAACATCACTTCAGACAGACAGGTAGTTTCATACCCCATCACAAACCCAACAGGAAGACATTTAGAGTTAACATCACTTCAGACAGACAGGTAGTTTCATACCCCATCACACACCCAACAGGAAGACATTTAGAGTTAACATCACTACAGACAGGTAGTTACATACCCCATCACACACCCAACAGGAAGACATTTAGAGTTAACATCACTTCAGACAGGTAGTTTCATACCCCATCACAAACCCAACAGGAAGACATTTAGAGTTAACATCACTTCAGACAGACAGGTAGTTTCATACCCCATCACACACCCAACAGGAAGACATTTAGAGTTAACATCACTTCAGACAGGTAGTTTCATACCCCATCACACACCCAACAGGAAGACATTTAGAGTTAACATCACTTCAGACAGACAGGTAGTTTCATACCCCATCACAAACCCAACAGGAAGACATTTAGAGTTAACATCACTTCAGACAGGTAGTTTCATACCCCATCACAAACCCAACAGGAAGACATTTAGAGTTAACATCACTTCAGACAGGTAGTTTCATACCCCATCACAAACCCAACAGGAAGACATTTAGAGTTAACATCACTTCAGACAGACAGGTAGTTTCATACCCCATCACACACCCAACAGGAAGACATTTAGAGTTAACATCACTACAGACAGGTAGTTTCATACCCCATCACAAACAGGAAGACATTTAGAGTTAACATCACTTCAGACAGACAGGTAGTTTCATACCCCATCACACACCCAACAGGAAGACATTTAGAGTTAACATCACTTCAGACAGGTAGTTTCATACCCCATCACACACCCAACAGGAAGACATTTAGAGTTAACATCACTTCAGACAGACAGGTAGTTTCATACCCCATCACACACCCAACAGGAAGACATTTAGAGTTAACATCACTTCAGACAGACAGGTAGTTTCATACCCCATCACACACCCAACAGGAAGACATTTAGAGTTAACATCACTTCAGACAGGTAGTTTCATACCCCATCACTAACCCAACAGGAAGACATTTAGAGTTAACATCACTTCAGACAGACAGGTAGTTTCATACCCCATCACACACCCAACAGGAAGACATTTAGAGTTAACATCACTTCAGACAGGTAGTTTCATACCCCATCACACACCCAACAGGAAGACATTTAGAGTTAACATCACTTCAGACAGACAGGTAGTTTCATACCCCATCACAAACCCAACAGGAAGACATTTAGAGTTAACATCACTTCAGACAGGTAGTTTCATACCCCATCACAAACCCAACAGGAAGACATTTAGAGTTAACATCACTTCAGACAGACAGGTAGTTTCATACCCCATCACACACCCAACAGGAAGACATTTAGAGTTAACATCACTACAGACAGGTAGTTTCATACCCCATCACACACCCAACAGGAAGACATTTAGAGTTAACATCACTTCAGACAGGTAGTTTCATACCCCATCACAAACCCAACAGGAAGACATTTAGAGTTAACATCACTTCAGACAGACAGGTAGTTTCATACCCCATCACACACCCAACAGGAAGACATTTAGAGTTAACATCACTTCAGACAGGTAGTTTCATACCCCATCACACACCCAACAGGAAGACATTTAGAGTTAACATCACTTCAGACAGACAGGTAGTTTCATACCCCATCACACACCCAACAGGAAGACATTTAGAGTTAACATCACTTCAGACAGACAGTTTCATACCCCATCACACCCCCAACAGGAAGACATTTAGAGTTAACATCACTACAGACAGGTAGTTTCATACCCCATCACAAACCCAACAGGAAGACATTTAGAGTTAACATCACTTCAGACAGGTAGTTTCATACCCCATCACAAACCCAACAGGAAGACATTTCGAGTTAACATCACTTCAGACAGACAGTTTCATACCCCATCACACCCCCAACAGGAAGACATTTAGAGTTAACATCACTTCAGACAGACAGTTTCATACCCCATCACTAACCCAACAGGAAGACATTTAGAGTTAACATCACTTCAGACAGGTAGTTTCATACCCCATCACACACCCAACAGGAAGACATTTAGAGTTAACATCACTTCAGACAGACAGTTTCATACCCCATCACAAACCCAACAGGAAGACATTTAGAGTTAACATCACTTCAGACAGACAGGTAGTTTCATACCCCATCACAAACCCAACAGGAAGACATTTAGAGTTAACATCACTTCAGACAGGTAGTTTCATACCCCATCACACACCCAACAGGAAGACATTTAGAGTTAACATCACTTCAGACAGACAGGTAGTTTCATACCCCATCACACACCCAACAGGAAGACATTTAGAGTTAACATCACTTCAGACAGGTAGTTTCATACCCCATCACACAACCCAACAGGAAGACATTTAGAGTTAACATCACTTCAGACAGGTAGTTTCATACCCCATCACACACCCAACAGGAAGACATTTAGAGTTAACATCACTTCAGACAGACAGGTAGTTTCATACCCCATCACAAACCCAACAGGAAGACATTTAGAGTTAACATCACTTCAGACAGGTAGTTTCATACCCCATCACACACCCAACAGGAAGACATTTAGAGTTAACATCACTTCAGACAGACAGGTAGTTTCATACCCCATCACACACCCAACAGGAAGACATTTAGAGTTAACATCACTTCAGACAGGTAGTTTCATACCCCATCACAAACCCAACAGGAAGACATTTAGAGTTAACATCACTTCAGACAGACAGTAGTTTCATACCCCATCACACACCCAACAGGAAGACATTTAGAGTTAACATCACTTCAGACAGGTAGTTTCATACCCCATCACACACCCAACAGGAAGACATTTAGAGTTAACATCACTTCAGACAGGTAGTTTCATACCCCATCACAAACCCAACAGGAAGACATTTAGAGTTAACATCACTTCAGACAGGTAGTTTCATACCCCATCACACACCCAACAGGAAGACATTTAGAGTTAACATCACTTCAGACAGGTAGTTTCATACCCCATCACACACCCAACAGGAAGACATTTAGAGTTAACATCACTTCAGACAGACAGGTAGTTTCATACCCCATCACACACCCAACAGGAAGACATTTAGAGTTAACATCACTTCAGACAGGTAGTTTCATACCCCATCACACACCCAACAGGAAGACATTTAGAGTTAACATCACTTCAGACAGGTAGTTTCATACCCCATCACACACCCAACAGGAAGACATTTAGAGTTAACATCACTTCAGACAGACAGGTAGTTTCATACCCCATCACAAACCCAACAGGAAGACATTTAGAGTTAACATCACTTCAGACAGGTAGTTTCATACCCCATCACACACCCAACAGGAAGACATTTAGAGTTAACATCACTTCAGACAGGTAGTTTCATACCCCATCACACACCCAACAGGAAGACATTTAGAGTTAACATCACTTCAGACAGGTAGTTTCATACCCCATCACACACCCAACAGGAAGACATTTAGAGTTAACATCACTTCAGACAGGTAGTTTCATACCCCATCACACACCCAACAGGAAGACATTTAGAGTTAACATCACTTCAGACAGGTAGTTTCATACCCCATCACACACCCAACAGGAAGACATTTAGAGTTAACATCACTTCAGACAGGTAGTTTCATACCCCATCACACACCCAACAGGAAGACATTTAGAGTTAACATCACTTCAGACAGACAGGTAGTTTCATACCCCATCACACACCCAACAGGAAGACATTTAGAGTTAACATCACTTCAGACAGGTAGTTTCATACCCCCATCACACACCCAACAGGAAAGACATTTAGAGTTAACATCACTTCAGACAGGTAGTTTCATACCCCATCACAACCCAACAGGAAGACATTTAGAGTTAACATCACTTCAGACAGACAGGTAGTTTCATACCCCATCACACACCCAACAGGAAGACATTTAGAGTTAACATCACTTCAGACAGGTAGTTTCATACCCCATCACACACCCAACAGGAAGACATTTAGAGTTAACATCACTTCAGACAGACAGGTAGTTTCATACCCCATCACACACCCAACAGGAAGACATTTAGAGTTAACATCACTTCAGACAGACAGGTAGTTTCATACCCCATCACACACCCAACAGGAAGACATTTAGAGTTAACATCACTTCAGACAGGTAGTTTCATACCCCATCACACACCCAACAGGAAGACATTTAGAGTTAACATCACTTCAGACAGACAGTAGTTTCATACCCCATCACACACCCAACAGGAAGACATTTAGAGTTAACATCACTTCAGACAGACAGGTAGTTTCATACCCCATCACACACCCAACAGGAAGACATTTAGAGTTAACATCACTTCAGACAGGTAGTTTCATACCCCATCACACACCCAACAGGAAGACATTTAGAGTTAACATCACTTCAGACAGACAGTAGTTTCATACCCCATCACACACCCAACAGGAAGACATTTAGAGTTAACATCACTTCAGACAGGTAGTTTCATACCCCATCACACACCCAACAGGAAGACATTTAGAGTTAACATCACTTCAGACAGACAGGTAGTTTCATACCCCATCACACACCAACAGGAAGACATTTAGAGTTAACATCACTTCAGACAGGTAGTTTCATACCCCATCACACACCCAACAGGAAGACATTTAGAGTTAACATCACTTCAGACAGGTAGTTTCATACCCCATCACACACCCAACAGGAAGACATTTAGAGTTAACATCACTTCAGACAGGTAGTTTCATACCCCATCACACACCCAACAGGAAGACATTTAGAGTTAACATCACTTCAGACAGACAGGTAGTTTCATACCCCATCACACACCCAACAGGAAGACATTTAGAGTTAACATCACTTCAGACAGGTAGTTTCATACCCCATCACACACCCAACAGGAAGACATTTAGAGTTAACATCACTTCAGACAGGTAGTTACATACCCCATCACACACCCAACAGGAAGACATTTAGAGTTAACATCACTTCAGACAGGTAGTTTCATACCCCATCACAAACCCAACAGGAAGACATTTAGAGTTAACATCACTACAGACAGGTAGTTTCATACCCCATCACAAACCCAACAGGAAGACATTTAGAGTTGACATCACTTCAGACAGGTAGTTTCATACCCCATCACACACCCAACAGGAAGACATTTAGAGTTAACATCACTTCAGACAGACAGGTAGTTTCATACCCCATCACAAACCCAACAGGAAGACATTTAGAGTTAACATCACTTCAGACAGGTAGTTTCATACCCCATCACACACCCAACAGGAAGACATTTAGAGTTAACATCACTTCAGACAGACAGGTAGTTTCATACCCCATCACACACCCAACAGGAAGACATTTAGAGTTAACATCACTTCAGACAGGTAGTTTCATACCCCATCACACACCCAACAGGAAGACATTTAGAGTTAACATCACTTCAGACAGGTAGTTTCATACCCCATCACACACCCAACAGGAAGACATTTAGAGTTAACATCACTTCAGACAGGTAGTTTCATACCCCATCACACACCCAACAGGAAGACATTTAGAGTTAACATCACTTCAGACAGGTAGTTTCATACCCCATCACAAACCCAACAGGAAGACATTTAGAGTTAACATCACTTCAGACAGACAGGTAGTTTCATACCCCATCACAAACCCAACAGGAAGACATTTAGAGTTAACATCACTTCAGACAGGTAGTTTCATACCCCATCACACACCCAACAGGAAGACATTTAGAGTTAACATCACTACAGACAGACAGGTAGTTTCATACCCCATCACAAACCCAACAGGAAGACATTTAGAGTTAACATCACTACAGACAGGTAGTTTCATACCCCATCACAAACCCAACAGGAAGACATTTAGAGTTAACATCACTTCAGACAGACAGGTAGTTTCATACCCCATCACACACCCAACAGGAAGACATTTAGAGTTAACATCACTACAGACAGGTAGTTTCATACCCCATCACACACCCAACAGGAAGACATTTAGAGTTAACATCACTACAGACAGGTAGTTTCATACCCCATCACACACCCAACAGGAAGACATTTAGAGTTAACATCACTTCAGACAGACAGGTAGTTTCATACCCCATCACAAACCCAACAGGAAGACATTTAGAGTTAACATCACTTCAGACAGGTAGTTTCATACCCCATCACACACCCAACAGGAAGACATTTAGAGTTAACATCACTTCAGACAGACAGGTAGTTTCATACCCCATCACACACCCAACAGGAAGACATTTAGAGTTAACATCACTACAGACAGGTAGTTTCATACCCCATCACACACCCAACAGGAAGACATTTAGAGTTAACATCACTTCAGACAGGTAGTTTCATACCCCATCACAAACCCAACAGGAAGACATTTAGAGTTAACATCACTTCAGACAGATATTTTCATACCCCATCACACACCCAACAGGAAGACATTTAGAGTTAACATCACTTCAGACAGACAGGTAGTTTCATACCCCATCACACACACAACAGGAAGACATTTAGAGTTAACATCACTTCAGACAGGTAGTTTCATACCCCATCACACACCCAACAGGAAGACATTTAGAGTTAACATCACTTCAGACAGACAGGTAGTTTCATACCCCATCACAAACCCAACAGGAAGACATTTAGAGTTAACATCACTTCAGACAGGTAGTTTCATACCCCATCACACACCCAACAGGAAGACATTTAGAGTTAACATCACTTCAGACAGGTAGTTACATACCCCATCACACACCCAACAGGAAGACATTTAGAGTTAACATCACTTCAGACAGACAGGTAGTTTCATACCCCATCACACACCCAACAGGAAGACATTTAGAGTTAACATCACTTCAGACAGACAGGTAGTTTCATACCCCATCACACACCCAACAGGAAGACATTTAGAGTTAACATCACTTCAGACAGGTAGTTTCATACCCCATCACACACCCAACAGGAAGACATTTAGAGTTAACATCACTTCAGACAGGTAGTTACATACCCCATCACACACCCAACAGGAAGACATTTAGAGTTAACATCACTTCAGACAGACAGGTAGTTTCATACCCCATCACACATCCAACAGGAAGACATTTAGAGTTAACATCACTTCAGACAGGTAGTTACATACCCCATCACACACCCAACAGGAAGACATTTAGAGTTAACATCACTTCAGACAGACAGGTAGTTTCATACCCCATCACACACCCAACAGGAAGACATTTAGAGTTAACATCACTTCAGACAGGTAGTTTCATACCCCATCACAAACCCAACAGGAAGACATTTAGAGTTAACATCACTTCAGACAGACAGGTAGTTTCATACCCCATCACAAACCCAACAGGAAGACATTTAGAGTTAACATCACTTCAGACAGGTAGTTTCATACCCCATCACACACCCAACAGGAAGACATTTAGAGTTAACATCACTTCAGACAGGTAGTTTCATACCCCATCACACACCCAACAGGAAGACATTTAGAGTTAACATCACTTCAGACAGATAGTTTCATACCCCATCACACACCCAACAGGAAGACATTTAGAGTTAACATCACTTCAGACAGGTAGTTTCATACCCCATCACACACCCAACAGGAAGACATTTAGAGTTAACATCACTTCAGACAGGTAGTTTCATACCCCATCACACACCCAACAGGAAGACATTTAGAGTTAACATCACTTCAGACAGATAGTTTCATACCCCATCACACACCCAACAGGAAGACATTTAGAGTTAACATCACTTCAGACAGGTAGTTTCATACCCCATCACACACCCAACAGGAAGACATTTAGAGTTAACATCACTTCAGACAGACAGGTAGTTTCATACCCCATCACACACCCAACAGGAAGACATTTAGAGTTAACATCACTTCAGACAGGTAGTTTCATACCCCATCACACACCCAACAGGAAGACATTTAGAGTTAACATCACTTCAGACAGACAGGTAGTTTCATACCCCATCACACACCCAACAGGAAGACATTTAGAGTTAACATCACTTCAGACAGACAGTAGTTTCATACCCCATCACACACCCAACAGGAAGACATTTAGAGTTAACATCACTTCAGACAGGTAGTTTCATACCCCATCACAAACCCAACAGGAAGACATTTAGAGTTAACATCACTTCAGACAGGTAGTTTCATACCCCATCACACACCCAACAGGAAGACATTTAGAGTTAACATCACTTCAGACAGACAGGTAGTTTCATACCCCATCACTAACCCAACAGGAAGACATTTAGAGTTAACATCACTTCAGACAGGTAGTTTCATACCCCATCACACACCCAACAGGAAGACATTTAGAGTTAACATCACTTCAGACAGATAGTTTCATACCCCATCACACACCCAACAGGAAGACATTTAGAGTTAACATCACTACAGACAGGTAGTTTCATACCCCATCACAAACCCAACAGGAAGACATTTAGAGTTAACATCACTTCAGACAGACAGGTAGTTTCATACCCCATCACACACCCAACAGGAAGACATTTAGAGTTAACATCACTTCAGACAGGTAGTTTCATACCCCATCACACACCCAACAGGAAGACATTTAGAGTTAACATCACTTCAGACAGGTAGTTTCATACCCCATCACACACCCAACAGGAAGACATTTAGAGTTAACATCACTTCAGACAGGTAGTTTCATACCCCATCACACACCCAACAGGAAGACATTTAGAGTTAACATCACTTCAGACAGACAGGTAGTTTCATACCCCATCACACACCCAACAGGAAGACATTTAGAGTTAACATCACTTCAGACAGGTAGTTTCATACCCCATCACACACCCAACAGGAAGACATTTAGAGTTAACATCACTTCAGACAGACAGGTAGTTTCATACCCCATCACAAACCCAACAGGAAGACATTTAGAGTTAACATCACTTCAGACAGGTAGTTTCATACCCCATCACACACCCAACAGGAAGACATTTAGAGTTAACATCACTTCAGACAGACAGGTAGTTTCATACCCCATCACACACCCAACAGGAAGACATTTAGAGTTAACATCACTTCAGACAGGTAGTTTCATACCCCATCACAAACCCAACAGGAAGACATTTAGAGTTAACATCACTTCAGACAGGTAGTTTCATACCCCATCACACACCCAACAGGAAGACATTTAGAGTTAACATCACTTCAGACAGACAGGTAGTTTCATACCCCATCACAAACCCAACAGGAAGACATTTAGAGTTAACATCACTTCAGACAGGTAGTTTCATACCCCATCACACACCCAACAGGAAGACATTTAGAGTTAACATCACTTCAGACAGACAGGTAGTTTCATACCCCATCACACACCCAACAGGAAGACATTTAGAGTTAACATCACTTCAGACAGGTAGTTTCATACCCCATCACAAACCCAACAGGAAGACATTTAGAGTTAACATCACTTCAGACAGGTAGTTTCATACCCCATCACACACCCAACAGGAAGACATTTAGAGTTAACATCACTTCAGACAGACAGGTAGTTTCATACCCCATCACAAACCCAACAGGAAGACATTTAGAGTTAACATCACTTCAGACAGGTAGTTTCATACCCCATCACAAACCCAACAGGAAGACATTTAGAGTTAACATCACTTCAGACAGGTAGTTTCATACCCCATCACACACCCAACAGGAAGACATTTAGAGTTAACATCACTTCAGACAGACAGGTAGTTTCATACCCCATCACACACCCAACAGGAAGACATTTAGAGTTAACATCACTTCAGACAGGTAGTTTCATACCCCATCACACACCCAACAGGAAGACATTTAGAGTTAACATCACTTCAGACAGACAGGTAGTTTCATACCCCATCACACACCCAACAGGAAGACATTTAGAGTTAACATCACTTCAGACAGACAGGTAGTTTCATACCCCATCACACACCCAACAGGAAGACATTTAGAGTTAACATCACTTCAGACAGGTAGTTTCATACCCCATCACACACCCAACAGGAAGACATTTAGAGTTAACATCACTTCAGACAGGTAGTTTCATACCCCATCACACACCCAACAGGAAGACATTTAGAGTTAACATCACTTCAGACAGACAGGTAGTTTCATACCCCATCACACACCCAACAGGAAGACATTTAGAGTTAACATCACTTCAGACAGACAGGTAGTTTCATACCCCATCACACACCCAACAGGAAGACATTTAGAGTTAACATCACTTCAGACAGACAGGTAGTTTCATACCCCATCACACACCCAACAGGAAGACATTTAGAGTTAACATCACTTCAGACAGACAGGTAGTTTCATACCCCATCACACACCCAACAGGAAGACATTTAGAGTTAACATCACTTCAGACAGGTAGTTTCATACCCCATCACACACCCAACAGGAAGACATTTAGAGTTAACATCACTTCAGACAGGTAGTTTCATACCCCATCACACACCCAACAGGAAGACATTTAGAGTTAACATCACTTCAGACAGACAGGTAGTTTCATACCCCATCACAAACCCAACAGGAAGACATTTAGAGTTAACATCACTTCAGACAGGTAGTTTCATACCCCATCACAAACCCAACAGGAAGACATTTAGAGTTAACATCACTTCAGACAGGTAGTTTCATACCCCATCACACACCCAACAGGAAGACATTTAGAGTTAACATCACTTCAGACAGGTAGTTTCATACCCCATCACACACCCAACAGGAAGACATTTAGAGTTAACATCACTTCAGACAGACAGGTAGTTTCATACCCCATCACACACCCAACAGGAAGACATTTAGAGTTAACATCACTTCAGACAGGTAGTTTCATACCCCATCACACACCCAACAGGAAGACATTTAGAGTTAACATCACTTCAGACAGGTAGTTTCATACCCCATCACACACCCAACAGGAAGACATTTAGAGTTAACATCACTTCAGACAGGTAGTTTCATACCCCATCACACACCCAACAGGAAGACATTTAGAGTTAACATCACTTCAGACAGGTAGTTTCATACCCCATCACACACCCAACAGGAAGACATTTAGAGTTAACATCACTTCAGACAGGTAGTTTCATACCCCATCACACACCCAACAGGAAGACATTTAGAGTTAACATCACTACAGACAGACAGGTAGTTTCATACCCCATCACAAACCCAACAGGAAGACATTTAGAGTTAACATCACTTCAGACAGACAGGTAGTTTCATACCCCATCACAAACCCAACAGGAAGACATTTAGAGTTAACATCACTTCAGACAGGTAGTTTCATACCCCATCACACACCCAACAGGAAGACATTTAGAGTTAACATCACTTCAGACAGATAGTGTCATACCCCATCACAAACCCAACAGGAAGACATTTAGAGTTAACATCACTTCAGACAGATAGTGTCATACCCCATCACACACCCAACAGGAAGACATTTAGAGTTAACATCACTACAGACAGGTAGTTTCATACCCCATCACAAACCCAACAGGAAGACATTTAGAGTTAACATCACTTCAGACAGACAGGTAGTTTCATACCCCATCACACACCCAACAGGAAGACATTTAGAGTTAACATCACTTCAGACAGGTAGTTTCATACCCCATCACACACCCAACAGGAAGACATTTAGAGTTAACATCACTTCAGACAGACAGGTAGTTTCATACCCCATCACAAACCCAACAGGAAGACATTTAGAGTTAACATCACTTCAGACAGGTAGTTTCATACCCCATCACACACCCAACAGGAAGACATTTAGAGTTAACATCACTTCAGACAGATAGTTTCATACCCCATCACACACCCAACAGGAAGACATTTAGAGTTAACATCACTTCAGACAGACAGGTAGTTTCATACCCCATCACAAACCCAACAGGAAGACATTTAGAGTTAACATCACTTCAGACAGGTAGTTTCATACCCCATCACAAACCCAACAGGAAGACATTTAGAGTTAACATCACTTCAGACAGGTAGTTTCATACCCCATCACACACCCAACAGGAAGACATTTAGAGTTAACATCACTTCAGACAGGTAGTTTCATACCCCATCACTAACCCAACAGGAAGACATTTAGAGTTAACATCACTTCAGACAGACAGGTAGTTTCATACCCCATCACAAACCCAACAGGAAGACATTTAGAGTTAACATCACTTCAGACAGGTAGTTTCATACCCCATCACACACCCAACAGGAAGACATTTAGAGTTAACATCACTTCAGACAGACAGGTAGTTTCATACCCCATCACAAACCCAACAGGAAGACATTTAGAGTTAACATCACTTCAGACAGGTAGTTTCATACCCCATCACACACCCAACAGGAAGACATTTAGAGTTAACATCACTTCAGACAGGTAGTTTCATACCCCATCACACACCCAACAGGAAGACATTTAGAGTTAACATCACTTCAGACAGACAGGTAGTTTCATACCCCATCACAAACCCAACAGGAAGACATTTAGAGTTAACATCACTTCAGACAGGTAGTTTCATACCCCATCACACACCCAACAGGAAGACATTTAGAGTTAACATCACTTCAGACAGACAGGTAGTTTCATACCCCATCACAAACCCAACAGGAAGACATTTAGAGTTAACATCACTTCAGACAGGTAGTTTCATACCCCATCACACACCCAACAGGAAGACATTTAGAGTTAACATCACTTCAGACAGACAGGTAGTTTCATACCCCATCACAAACCCAACAGGAAGACATTTAGAGTTAACATCACTTCAGACAGGTAGTTTCATACCCCATCACAAACCCAACAGGAAGACATTTAGAGTTAACATCACTTCAGACAGAGTTTCATAGTGTCATACCCCATCACACACCCAACAGGAAGACATTTAGAGTTAACATCACTTCAGACAGGTAGTTTCATACCCCATCACACACCCAACAGGAAGACATTTAGAGTTAACATCACTTCAGACAGACAGGTAGTTTCATACCCCATCACACACCCAACAGGAAGACATTTAGAGTTAACATCACTTCAGACAGGTAGTTTCATACCCCATCACACACCCAACAGGAAGACATTTAGAGTTAACATCACTTCAGACAGGTAGTTTCATACCCCATCACACACCCAACAGGAAGACATTTAGAGTTAACATCACTTCAGACAGACAGGTAGTTACATACCCCATCACACACCAAACAGGAAGACATTTAGAGTTAACATCACTTCAGACAGACAGGTAGTTTAATACCCCATCACACACCCAACAGGAAGACATTTAGAGTTAACATCACTACAGACAGGTAGTTTCATACCCCATCACATACCCAACAGGAAGACATTTAGAGTTAACATCACTTCAGACAGGTAGTTTCATACCCCATCACACACCCAACAGGAAGACATTTAGAGTTAACATCACTTCAGACAGACAGGTAGTTTCATACCCCATCACAAACCCAACAGGAAGACATTTAGAGTTAACATCACTTCAGACAGGTAGTTTCATACCCCATCACACACCCAACAGGAAGACATTTAGAGTTAACATCACTTCAGACAGACAGGTAGTTTCATACCCCATCACAAACCCAACAGGAAGACATTTAGAGTTAACATCACTTCAGACAGGTAGTTTCATACCCCATCACAAACCCAACAGGAAGACATTTAGAGTTAACATCACTTCAGACAGATAGTGTCATACCCCATCACACACCCAACAGGAAGACATTTAGAGTTAACATCACTTCAGACAGGTCGTTTCATACCCCATCACACACCCAACAGGAAGACATTTAGAGTTAACATCACTTCAGACAGACAGGTAGTTTCATACCCCATCACACACCCAACAGGAAGACATTTAGAGTTAACATCACTTCAGACAGGTAGTTTCATACCCCATCACACACCCAACAGGAAGACATTTAGAGTTAACATCACTTCAGACAGGTAGTTTCATACCCCATCACACACCCAACAGGAAGACATTTAGAGTTAACATCACTTCAGACAGACAGGTAGTTACATACCCCATCACACACCAAACAGGAAGACATTTAGAGTTAACATCACTTCAGACAGACAGGTAGTTTAATACCCCATCACACACCCAACAGGAAGACATTTAGAGTTAACATCACTACAGACAGGTAGTTTCATACCCCATCACATACCCAACAGGAAGACATTTAGAGTTAACATCACTTCAGACAGGTAGTTTCATACCCCATCACACACCCAACAGGAAGACATTTAGAGTTAACATCACTTCAGACAGACAGGTAGTTACATACCCCATCACACACCAAACAGGAAGACATTTAGAGTTAACATCACTTCAGACAGACAGGTAGTTTCATACCCCATCACACACCCAACAGGAAGACATTTAGAGTTAACATCACTTCAGACAGGTAGTTTCATACCCCATCACACACCCAACAGGAAGACATTTAGAGTTAACATCACTTCAGACAGACAGGTAGTTTCATACCCCATCACACACCCAACAGGAAGACATTTAGAGTTAACATCACTTCAGACAGGTAGTTTCATACCCCATCACACACCCAACAGGAAGACATTTAGAGTTAACATCACTTCAGACAGGTAGTTTCATACCCCATCACACACCCAACAGGAAGACATTTAGAGTTAACATCACTTCAGACAGGTAGTTTCATACCCCATCACACACCCAACAGGAAGACATTTAGAGTTAACATCACTTCAGACAGGTAGTTTCATACCCCATCACAAACCCAACAGGAAGACATTTAGAGTTAACATCACTTCAGACAGACAGGTAGTTTCATACCCCATCACAAACCCAACAGGAAGACATTTAGAGTTAACATCACTTCAGACAGACAGGTAGTTTCATACCCCATCACACACCCAACAGGAAGACATTTAGAGTTAACATCACTTCAGACAGGTAGTTTCATACCCCATCACACACCCAACAGGAAGACATTTAGAGTTAACATCACTTCAGACAGGTAGTTACATACCCCATCACACACCCAACAGGAAGACATTTAGAGTTAACATCACTACAGACAGGTAGTTTCATACCCCATCACACACCCAACAGGAAGACATTTAGAGTTAACATCACTTCAGACAGGTAGTTTCATACCCCATCACACACCCAACAGGAAGACATTTAGAGTTAACATCACTTCAGACAGACAGGTAGTTTCATACCCCATCACACACCCAACAGGAAGACATTTAGAGTTAACATCACTTCAGACAGGTAGTTTCATACCCCATCACACACCCAACAGGAAGACATTTAGAGTTAACATCACTTCAGACAGGTAGTTTCATACCCCATCACACACCCAACAGGAAGACATTTAGAGTTAACATCACTTCAGACAGGTAGTTTCATACCCCATCACACACCCAACAGGAAGACATTTAGAGTTAACATCACTTCAGACAGGTAGTTTCATACCCCATCACTAACCCAACAGGAAGACATTTAGAGTTAACATCACTTCAGACAGACAGGTAGTTTCATACCCCATCACAAACCCAACAGGAAGACATTTAGAGTTAACATCACTTCAGACAGACAGGTAGTTTCATACCCCATCACACACCCAACAGGAAGACATTTAGAGTTAACATCACTTCAGACAGGTAGTTTCATACCCCATCACACACCCAACAGGAAGACATTTAGAGTTAACATCACTTCAGACAGGTAGTTTCATACCCCATCACACACCCAACAGGAAGACATTTAGAGTTAACATCACTTCAGACAGACAGATATTTTCATACCCCATCACACACCCAACAGGAAGACATTTAGAGTTAACATCACTTCAGACAGACAGATATTTTCATACCCCATCACACACCCAACAGGAAGACATTTAGAGTTAACATCACTTCAGACAGGTAGTTTCATACCCCATCACACACCCAACAGGAAGACATTTAGAGTTAACATCACTTCAGACAGACAGGTAGTTTCATACCCCATCACACACCCAACAGGAAGACATTTAGAGTTAACATCACTTCAGACAGGTAGTTTCATACCCCATCACACACCCAACAGGAAGACATTTAGAGTTAACATCACTTCAGACAGACAGGTAGTTTCATACCCCATCACACACCCAACAGGAAGACATTTAGAGTTAACATCACTTCAGACAGGTAGTTTCATACCCCATCACACACCCAACAGGAAGACATTTAGAGTTAACATCACTTCAGACAGGTAGTTTCATACCCCATCACACACCCAACAGGAAGACATTTAGAGTTAACATCACTTCAGACAGGTAGTTTCATACCCCATCACAAACCCAACAGGAAGACATTTAGAGTTAACATCACTTCAGACAGACAGGTAGTTTCATACCCCATCACACACCCAACAGGAAGACATTTAGAGTTAACATCACTTCAGACAGACAGGTAGTTTCATACCCCATCACAAACCCAACAGGAAGACATTTAGAGTTAACATCACTTCAGACAGGTAGTTTCATACCCCATCACACACCCAACAGGAAGACATTTAGAGTTAACATCACTTCAGACAGATAGTTTCATACCCCATCACTAACCCAACAGGAAGACATTTAGAGTTAACATCACTTCAGACAGACAGGTAGTTTCATACCCCATCACAAACCCAACAGGAAGACATTTAGAGTTAACATCACTTCAGACAGGTAGTTTCATACCCCATCACACATCCAACAGGAAGACATTTAGAGTTAACATCACTTCAGACAGGTAGTTTCATACCCCATCACACACCCAACAGGAAGACATTTAGAGTTAACATCACTTCATACAGACAGGTAGTTTCATACCCCATCACAAACCCAACAGGAAGACATTTAGAGTTAACATCACTTCAGACAGGCAGGTAGTTTCATACCCCATCACACACCCAACAGGAAGACATTTAGAGTTAACATCACTTCAAACAGACAGGTAGTTTCATACCCCATCACACACCCAACAGGAAGACATTTAGAGTTAACATCACTTCAGACAGGTAGTTACATACCCCATCACACACCCAACAGGAAGACATTTAGAGTTAACATCACTTCAGACAGATAGTTTCATACCCCATCACAAACCCAACAGGAAGACATTTAGAGTTAACATCACTTCAGACAGACAGGTAGTTTCATACCCCATCACACACCCAACAGGAAGACATTTAGAGTTAACATCACTGCAGACAGGTAGTTTCATACCCCATCACAAACCCAACAGGAAGACATTTAGAGTTAACATCACTTCAGACAGGTAGTTTCATACCCCATCACACACCCAACAGGAAGACATTTAGAGTTAACATCACTACAGACAGGTAGTTTCATACCCCATCACACACCCAACAGGAAGACATTTAGAGTTAACATCACTTCAGACAGGTAGTTTCATACCCCATCACACACCCAACAGGAAGACATTTAGAGTTAACATCACTTCAGACAGACAGGTAGTTTCATACCCCATCACAAACCCAACAGGAAGACATTTAGAGTTAACATCACTTCAGACAGACAGGTAGTTTCATACCCCATCACAAACCCAACAGGAAGACATTTAGAGTTAACATCACTTCAGACAGGTAGTTTCATACCCCATCACACACCCAACAGGAAGACATTTAGAGTTAACATCACTTCAGACAGACAGGTAGTTTCATACCCCATCACACACCCAACAGGAAGACATTTAGAGTTAACATCACTTCAGACAGGTAGTTTCATACCCCATCACACACCCAACAGGAAGACATTTAGAGTTAACATCACTACAGACAGGTAGTTTCATACCCCATCACAAACCCAACAGGAAGACATTTAGAGTTAACATCACTTCAGACAGGTAGTTTCATACCCCATCACACACCCAACAGGAAGACATTTAGAGTTAACATCACTACAGACAGGTAGTTTCATACCCCATCACACACCCAACAGGAAGACATTTAGAGTTAACATCACTTCAGACAGACAGGTAGTTTCATACCCCATCACACACCCAACAGGAAGACATTTAGAGTTAACATCACTTCAGACAGGTAGTTTCATACCCCATCACACACCCAACAGGAAGACATTTAGAGTTAACATCACTTCAGACAGACAGGTAGTTTCATACCCCATCACACACCCAACAGGAAGACATTTAGAGTTAACATCACTTCAGACAGACAGGTAGTTTCATACCCCATCACACACCCAACAGGAAGACATTTAGAGTTAACATCACTTCAGACAGGTAGTTTCATACCCCATCACACACCCAACAGGAAGACATTTAGAGTTAACATCACTTCAGACAGACAGGTAGTTACATACCCCATCACACACCCAACAGGAAGACATTTAGAGTTAACATCACTTCAGACAGACAGGTAGTTACATACCCCATCACACACCCAACAGGAAGACATTTAGAGTTAACATCACTTCAGACAGGTAGTTTCATACCCCATCACACACCCAACAGGAAGACATTTAGAGTTAACATCACTTCAGACAGACAGGTAGTTTCATACCCCATCACACACCCAACAGGAAGACATTTAGAGTTAACATCACTTCAGACAGGTAGTTTCATACCCCATCACACACCCAACAGGAAGACATTTAGAGTTAACATCACTACAGACAGGTAGTTTCATACACCATCACACACCCAACAGGAAGACATTTAGAGTTAACATCACTTCAGACAGACAGGTAGTTTCATACCCCATCACACACCCAACAGGAAGACATTTAGAGTTAACATCACTTCAGACAGGTAGTTTCATACCCCATCACTCACCCAACAGGAAGACATTTAGAGTTAACATCACTTCAGACAGACAGGTAGTTTCATACCCCATCACACACCCAACAGGAAGACATTTAGAGTTAACATCACTTCAGACAGACAGGTAGTTTCATACCCCATCACACACCCAACAGGAAGACATTTAGAGTTAACATCACTTCAGACAGATAGTTTCATACCCCATCACACACCCAACAGGACAACATTTAGAGTTAACATCACTTCAGACAGGTAGTTTCATACCCCATCACACACCCAACAGGAAGACATTTAGAGTTAACATCACTTCAGACAGACAGGTAGTTTCATACCCCATCACAAACCCAACAGGAAGACATTTAGAGTTAACATCACTTCAGACAGACAGGTAGTTTCATACCCCATCACACACCCAACAGGAAGACATTTAGAGTTAACATCACTTCAGACAGGTAGTTTCATACCCCATCACAAACCCAACAGGAAGACATTTAGAGTTAACATCACTTCAGACAGGTAGTTTCATACCCCATCACACACCCAACAGGAAGACATTTAGAGTTAACATCACTTCAGACAGACAGGTAGTTACATACCCCATCACACACCCAACAGGAAGACATTTAGAGTTAACATCACTTCAGACAGGTAGTTTCATACCCCATCACACACCCAACAGGAAGACATTTAGAGTTAACATCACTACAGACAGGTAGTTTCATACCCCATCACACACCCAACAGGAAGACATTTAGAGTTAACTGCCCCCTCTCCTTTTCACTCTAGTGGTTCTGCCCCCTCTCCTTTTCACTCTAGTGGTTCTGCCCCCTCTCCTTTCCCTCTAGTGGTTCTGTCCCCTCTCCTTTTCCCTCTAGTGGTTCTGCCCCTCTCCTTTTCACTCTAGTGGTTCTGCCCCTCTCCTTTTCACTCTAGTGGTTCTGCCCCTCTCCTTTTCACTCTAGTGGTTCTGCCCCTCTCCTTTTCACTCTAGTGGTTCTGCCCCTCTCCTTTTCACTCTAGTGGTTCTGCCCCTCTCCTTTTCACTCTAGTAGTTCTGCCCCCTCTCCTTTTCCCTCTAGCGGTTCTGCCCCTCTCCTTTTCCCTCTAGTGGTTCTGCCCCTCTCCTTTTCACTCTAGTGGTTCTGCCCCCTCTCCTTTTCCCTCTAGTGGTTCTGCCCCTCTCCTTTTCCCTCTAGTGGTTCTGCCCCTCTCCTTTTCCCTCTAGTGGTTCTGCCCCTCTCCTTTTCCCTCTAGTGGTTCTGCCCCCTCTCCTTTTCCCTCTAGTGGTTCTGCCCCTCTCCTTTTCCCTCTAGTGGTTCTGCCCCTCTCCTTTTCCCTCTAGTGGTTCTGCCCCTCTCCTTTTCCCTCTAGTGGTTCTGCCCCTCTCCTTTTCACTCTAGCGGTTCTGCCCCTCTCCTTTTCACTCTAGTGGTTCTGCCTCCTCTCCTTTTCACTCTAGTGGTTCTGCCCCCTCTCCTTTTCCCTCTAGTGGTTCTACCCCTCTCCTTTTCCCTCTAGTGGTTCTGCCCCTCTCCTTTTCACTCTAGTAGTTCTGCCCCCTCTCCTTTTCCACTCTAGTAGTTCTGCCCCTCTCCTTTTCCCTCTAGTGGTTCTGCCCCTCTCCTTTTCACTCTAGTAGTTCTGCCCCCTCTCCTTTTCCCTCTAGTTGTTCTGCCCCCTCTCCTTTTCACTCTAGTAGTTCTGCCCCCTCTCCTTTTCACTCTAGTGGTTCTGCCCCCTCTCCTTTTCCCTCTAGCGGTTCTGCCCCTCTCCTTTTCCCTCTAGTGGTTCTACCCCTCTCCTTTTCCCTCTAGTGGTTCTGCCCCTCTCCTTTTCCCTCTAGTGGTTCTACCCCTCTCCTTTTCCCTCTAGTGGTTCTACCCCTCTCCTTTTCCCTCTAGTGGTTCTACCCCTCTCCTTTTCACTCTAGTGGTTCTGCCCTTCTCCTTTTCCCTCTAGCGGTTCTGCCCCTCTCCTTTTCCCTCTAGTGGTTCTACCCCTCTCCTTTTCCCTCTAGTGGTTCTGCCCCCTCTCCTTTTCACTCTAGTGGTTCTACCCCTCTCCTTTTCCCTCTAGTGGTTCTGCCCCCTCTCCTTTTCACTCTAGTGGTTCTGCCCCCTCTCCTTTTCACTCTAGTGGTTCTGCCCCTCTCCTTTTCACTCTAGTGGTTCTGCCCCTCTCCTTTTCCCTCTAGTGGTTCTGCCCCTCTCCTTTTCACTCTAGTGGTTCTGCCCCTCTCCTTTTCCTCTAGTGGTTCTGCCCCCTCTCCTTTTCACTCTAGTGGTTCTGCCCCCTCTCCTTTTCCCTCTAGTGGTTCTGCCCCCTCTCCTTTTCCCTCTAGTGGTTCTGCCCCTCTCCTTTTCCCTCTAGTGGTTCTGCCCCTCTCCTTTTCACTCTAGTGGTTCTGCTCCTCTCCTTTTCACTCTAGTGGTTCTGCCCCTCTCCTTTTCACTCTAGTGGTTCTGCCCCCTCTCCTTTTCACTCTAGTGGTTCTGCCCCTCTCCTTTTCCCTCTAGTGGTTCTGCCCCTCTCCTTTTCCCTCTAGTGGTTCTGCCCTTCTCCTTTTCCCTCTAGTGGTTCTGCCCCTCTCCTTTTCCCTCTAGTGGTTCTGCCCCTCTCCTTTTCCCTCTAGTGGTTCTGCCCCTCTCCTTTTCCCTCCAGTGGTTCTGCCCCCTCTCCTTTTCACTCTAGTGGTTCTGCCCCCTCTCCTTTTCACTCTAGTGGTTCTGCCCCTCTCCTTTTCACTCTAGTGGTTCTGCCCCTCTCCTTTTCACTCTAGTGGTTCTGCCCCCTCTCCTTTTCCCTCTAGTGGTTCTGCCCCTCTCCTTTTCACTCTAGTGGTTCTGCCCCTCTCCTTTTCCCTCTAGCGGTTCTGCCCCTCTCCTTTTCCCTCTAGTGGTTCTGCCCCTCTCCTTTTCACTCTAGTGGTTCTGCCCCTCTCCTTTTCCCTCTAGTGGTTCTGCCCCTCTCCTTTTCACTCTAGTGGTTCTGCCCCTCTCCTTTTCCCTCTAGCGGTTCTGCCCCTCTCCTTTTCCCTCTAGTGGTTCTGCCCCTCTCCTTTTCACTCTAGTGGTTCTGCCCCTCTCCTTTTCCCTCTAGTGGTTCTGCCCCCTCTCCTTTTCACTCTAGTGGTTCTGCCCCTCTCCTTTTCACTCTAGTGGTTCTGCCCCTCTCCTTTTCACTCTAGTGGTTCTGCCCCTCTCCTTTTCACTCTAGTGGTTCTGCCCCTCTCCTTTTCCTCTAGTGGTTCTGCCCCTCTCCTTTTCACTCTAGTGGTTCTGCCCCCTCTCCTTTTCACTCTAGTGGTTCTGCCCCCTCTCCTTTTCACTCTAGTGGTTCTGCCCCCTCTCCTTTTCACTCTAGTGGTTCTGCCCCTCTCCTTTTCACTCTAGTGGTTCTGCCCCCTCTCCTTTTCACTCTAGTGGTTCTGCCCCTCTCCTTTTCCCTCTAGTGGTTCTGCCCCTCTCCTTTTCACTCTAGTGGTTCTGCCCCCTCTCCTTTTCACTCTAGTGGTTCTGCCCCTCTCCTTTTCACTCTAGTGGTTCTGCCCCCTCTCCTTTTCACTCTAGTGGTTCTGCCCCCTCTCCTTTTCACTCTAGTGGTTCTGCCCCTCTCCTTTCCCTCTAGTGGTTCTGCCCCTCTCCTTTTCCTCTAGTGGTTCTGCCCCTCTCCTTTTCACTCTAGTGGTTCTGCCCCCTCTCCTTTTCACTCTAGTGGTTCTGCCCTCTCCTTTTCACTCTAGTGGTTCTGCCCCTCTCCTTTTCACTCTAGTGGTTCTGCCCCCTCCTTTTCACTCTAGTGGTTCTGCCCCTCTTTTCACTCTAGTGGTTCTGCCCCTCTCCTTTTCACTCTAGTGGTTCTGCCCCCTCTCCTTTTCACTCTAGTGGTTCTGCCCCCTCCTTTTCACTCTAGTGGTTCTGCCCCTCTCCTTTTCCCTCTAGTGGTTCTGCCCCTCTCCTTTTCACTCTAGTGGTTCTGCCCCCTCTCCTTTTCACTCTAGTGGTTCTGCCCCTCTCCTTTTCACTCTAGTGGTTCTGCCCCTCTCCTTTTCACTCTAGTAGTTCTGCCCCTCTCCTTTTCACTCTAGTGGTTCTGCCCCTCTCCTTTTCCCTCTAGCGGTTCTGCCCCTCTCCTTTTCCCTCTAGTGGTTCTGCCCCTCTCCTTTTCACTCTAGTGGTTCTGCCCCTCTCCTTTTCACTCTAGTGGTTCTGCCCCTCTCCTTTTCACTCTAGTGGTTCTGCCCCCTCTCCTTTTCCCTCTAGTGGTTCTGCCCCCTCTCCTTTTCACTCTAGTGGTTCTGCCCCTCTCCTTTTCACTCTAGTGGTTCTGCCCCTCTCCTTTTCACTCTAGTAGTTCTGCCCTCGCCTTTTCCCTCTAGTGGTTCTGCCCCCTCTCCTTTTCACTCTAGTGGTTCTGCCCCCTCTCCTTTTTCCTCTAGTGGTTCTGCCCCCTCTCCTTTTCACTCTAGTGGTTCTGCCCCCTCTCCTTTTCCTCTAGTGGTTCTGCCCCTCTCCTTTTCACTCTAGTGGTTCTGCCCCCTCTCCTTTTCACTCTAGTAGTTCTGCCCCCTCTCCTTTTCACTCTAGTGGTTCTGCCCCTCTCCCCTCTCCTTTTCACTCTAGTGGTTCTGCCCCCTCTTCTTTTCACTCTAGTGGTTCTGCCCCCTCTCCTTTTCACTCTAGTGGTTCTGCCCCTCTCCTTTTCCCTCTAGTGGTTCTGCCCCCTCTCCTTTTCCCTCTAGTGGTTCTGCTCCCTCTCCTTTTCACTCTAGTGGTTCTGCCCCTCTCCTTTTCACTCTAGTGGTTCTGCCCCCTCTCCTTTTCACTCTAGTGGTTCTGCCCCCTCTCCTTTTCACTCTAGCGGTTCTGCCCCTCTCCTTTTCACTCTAGTGGTTCTGCCCCTCTCCTTTTCACTCTAGCGGTTCTGCCCCTCTCCTTTTCACTCTAGTGGTTCTGCCCCTCTCCTTTTCACTCTAGTGGTTCTGCCCCCTCTCCTTTTCCCTCTAGTGGTTCTGCCTCTCTCCTTTTCACTCTAGTGGTTCTGCTCCTCTCCTTTTCACTCTAGTGGTTCTGCCCCCTCTCCTTTTCACTCTAGTGGTTCTGCTCCTCTCCTTTTCACTCTAGTGGTTCTGCCCCCTCTCCTTTTCCCTCTAGTGGTTCTGCCCCCTCTCCTTTTCCCTCTAGTGGTTCTGCCCCTCTCCTTTTCACTCTAGTGGTTCTGCCCCCTCTCCTTTTCCCTCTAGTGGTTCTGCCTCTCTCCTTTTCACTCTAGTGGTTCTGCTCCTCTCCTTTTCACTCTAGTGGTTCTGCCCCTCTCCTTTTCACTCTAGTGGTTCTGCTCCTCTCCTTTTCACTCTAGTGGTTCTGCCCCCTCTCCTTTTCCCTCTAGTGGTTCTGCCCCTCTCCTTTTCACTCTAGTGGTTCTGCCCCTCTCCTTTTCACTCTAGTGGTTCTGCCTCTCTCCTTTTCACTCTAGTGGTTCTGCTCCTCTCCTTTTCACTCTAGTGGTTCTACCCCTCTCCTTTTCCCTCTAGTGGTTCTGCCCCTCTCCTTTTCCCTCTAGTGGTTCTGCCCCCTCTCCTTTTCACTCTAGTGGTTCTGCCCCTCTCCTTTTCACTCTAGTGGTTCTGCCCCTCTCCTTTTCACTCTAGCGGTTCTGCCCCTCTCCTTTTCACTCTAGCGGTTCTGCTCCTCTCCTTTTCACTCTAGTGGTTCTGCCCCCTCTCCCCACTCCTTTTCCCTCTAGCGGTTCTGCCCCCTCTCCCCACTCCTTTTCAATCTAGTGGTTCTGCCCCCTCTCCCCACTCCTTTTCAATCTAGTGGTTCTGTCCCCTCTCCCCACTCCTTTTCAATCTAGTGGTTCTGTCCCCTCTCCCCACTCCTTTTCAATCTAGTGGTTCTGCCCCCTCTCCCCACTCCTTTTCCCTCTAGTGGTTCTGCCCCCTCTCCTTTTCACTCTAGCGGTTCTGCCCCTCTCCTTTTCACTCTAGCGGTTCTGCCCCCTCTCCCCACTCCTTTTCAATCTAGTGGTTCTGCCCCCTCTCCCCCCTCCTTTCACTCTAGCGGTTCTGCCCCCTCTCCCCACTCCTTTTCACTCTAGTGGTTCTGCCCCCTCCCCACTCCTTTTCACTCTAGTGGTTCTGCCCCCTCTCCCCACTCCTTTTCACTCCAGCAGTTCTGTCCCCTCTCCCCACTCCTTTTCAATCTAGCGGTTCTGCCCCTCTCCCCACTCCTTTTCACTCTAGTGGTTCTGCCCTCTCCCCACTCCTTTTCACTCTAGTGGTTCTGCCCCCTCTCCCACTCCTTTTCAATCTAGTGGTTCTGCCCCCTCTCCCACTCCTTTTCAATCTAGTGGTTCTGCCCTCTCCCCACTCCTTTTCAATCTAGTGGTTCTGCCCCCTCTCCCCACTCCTTTTCAATCTAGTGGTTCTGCCCTCTCCCCACTCCTTTTTCACTCTAGTGGTTCTGCCCCCTCTCCCCACTCCTTTTCACTCTAGTGGTTCTGCCCCCTCTCCCCACTCCTTTTCACTCCAGCAGTTCTGTCCCCTCTCCCCACTCCTTTTCAATCTAGCGGTTCTGCCCCCTCTCCCCACTCCTTTTCACTCTAGTGGTTCTGCCCCTCTCCCACTCCTTTTCACTCTAGTGGTTCTGCCCTCTCCCCACTCTTTTCACTCTAGTGGTTCTGCCCCCTCTCCCCACTCCTTTTCACTCCAGCAGTTCTGTCCCTCTCCCCACTCCTTTTCAATCTAGCGGTTCTGCCCCCTCTCCCCACTCCTTTTCACTCTAGTGGTTCTGCCCCCTCTCCCCACTCCTTTTCACTCTAGTGGTTCTGCCCCCTCCCCACTCCTTTTCAATCTAGTGGTTCTGCCCCTCTCCCCACTCCTTTTCACTCTAGTGGTTCTGCCCCTCTCCCCACTCCTTTTCACTCTAGTGGTTCTGCCCTCTCCCCACTTTTTCACTCTAGTGGTTCTGCCCCCTCTCCCCACTCCTTTTCACTCTAGTGGTTCTGCCCCTCTCCCCACTCCTTTTCACTCCAGCAGTTCTGTCCCCTCTCCCCACTCCTTTTCAATCTAGTGGTTCTGCCCCCTCTCCCCACTCCTTTTCAATCTAGCGGTTCTGTCCCCTCTCCCCACTCCTTTTCACTCTAGTGGTTCTGCCCCCTCTCCCCACTCCTTTTCACTCTAGTGGTTCTGCCCCCTCTCCCCACTCCTTTTCAATCTAGTGGTTCTGCCCCCTCTCCCCACTCCTTTTCAATCTAGCGGTTCTGTCCCCTCTCCCCACTCCTTTTCACTCTAGTGGTTCTGCCCCCTCTCCCCACTCCTTTTCACTCTAGTGGTTCTGCCCCCTCCCCACTCCTTTTCAATCTAGTGGTTCTGCCCCCCTCTCCCACTCCTTTTCAATCTAGTGGTTCTGTCCCCTCTCCCACTCCTTTTCACTCTAGTGGTTCTGCCCCCTCTCCCCACTCCTTTTCACTCTAGCGGTTCTGCCCCCTCTCCCCACTCCTTTTCACTCTAGTGGTTCTGCCCCCTCTCCCCACTCCTTTTCACTCTAGTGGTTCTGTCCCCTCTCCCCACTCCTTTTCACTCTAGTGGTTCTGCCCCCTCTCCCCACTCCTTTTCACTCTAGTGGTTCTGCCCCCTCTCCCCACTCCTTTTCACTCTAGTGGTTCTGCCCCCTCTCCCCACTCCTTTTCACTCTAGTGGTTCTGCCCCCTCTCCCCACTCCTTTTCACTCTAGCGGTTCTGCCCCCTCTCCCCACTCCTTTTCACTCTAGTGGTTCTGCCCCCTCTCCCCACTCCTTTTCACTCTAGTGGTTCTGCCCCTCTCCTTTTCACTCTAGCGGTTCTGCCCCTCTCCTTTTCACTCTAGCGGTTCTGCCCCCTCTCCCCACTCCTTTTCACTCTAGCGGTTCTGCCCCCTCTCCCCACTCCTTTTCACTCTAGTGGTTCTGTCCCCTCCCCACCCTTTTCACTCTAGTGGTTCTGTCCCCTCTCCCACTCCTTTTTCACTCTAGTGGTTCTGCCCTCTCCCCACTCCTTTTCACTCTAGCGGTTCTGTCCCCTCTCCCCACTCCTTTTCACTCTAGTGGTTCTGCCCCCTCTCCCCACTCCTTTTCACTCTAGTGGTTCTGCCCCCTCTCCCCACTCCTTTTCACTCTAGCGGTTCTGTCCCCTCTCCCCACTCCTTTTCACTCTAGTGGTTCTGTCCCCTCTCCCCACTCCTTTTCAATCTAGCGGTTCTGTCCCCTCTCCCCACTCCTTTTCAATCTAGTGGTTCTGCCCCCTTTCCCCACTCCTTTTCACTCTAGCGGCTCTGCCCCTCTCCCCACTCCTTTTCAATCTCGTGGTTCTGTCCCCTCTCCCCACTCCTTTTCACTCTAGCGGCTCTGCCCCTCTCCCCACTCCTTTTCACTCTAGTGGTTCTGCCCCTCTCCCCACTCCTTTTCACTCTAGTGGTTCTGTCCCCTCTCCCCACTCCTTTTCAATCTAGCGGTTCTGCCCCCTCTCCCCACTCCTTTTCACTCTAGCGGTTCTGCCCCCTCTCCCCACTCCTTTTCAATCTAGTGGTTCTGTCCCCTCTCCCCACTCCTTTTCAATCTAGCGGTTCTGCCCCCTCTCCCCACTCCTTTTCAATCTAGTGGTTCTGCCCCCTCTCCCCACTCCTTTTCACTCTAGCGGCTCTGCCCCTCTCCCCACTCCTTTTCAATCTCGTGGTTCTGTCCCCTCTCCCCACTCCTTTTCACTCTAGCGGCTCTGCCCCTCTCCCCACTCCTTTTCAATCTCGTGGTTCTGCCCCCTCTCCCCACTCCTTTTCACTCTAGCAGCTCTGCAGAACCAACAACACAACATTAAAGAGAGGGTGGAGGGGGAAGAGGACACAGTAGTAAACTAAACCTCATAACCCTGTCGCCTCTTTGTCTCTGACAGACTCTGGACACTGACTGGAGAAGACAGGGGGGACATTTGTCTCTGACAGACTCTGGACACTGACTGGAGAAGACAGAGGGGACATTTGTCTCTGACAGACTCTGGACACTGACTGGAGAAGACAGGGGGGACATTTGTCTCTGACAGACTCTGGACACTGACTGGAGAAGACAGAGGGGACATTTGTCTCTGACAGACTCTGGACACTGACTGGAGAAGACAGGGGGACATTTGTCTCTGACAGACTCTGGACACTGACTGGAGAAGACAGAGGGGACATTTGTCTCTGACAGACTCTGGACACTGACTGGAGAAGACAGGGGGGACATTTGTCTCTGACAGACTCTGGACACTGACTGGGAGAAGACAGGGACATTTGTCTCTGACAGACTCTGGACACTGACTGGAGAAGACAGAGGGGGACATTTGTCTCTGACAGACTCTGGACACTGTGGAGAAGACAGAGGGGACATTTGTCTCTGACAGACTCTGGACACTGACTGAAGACAGAGGGGGACATTTGTCTCTGACAGACTCTGGACACTGACAGAAGACAGAGGGGACATTTGTCTCTGACAGATCTGGACAGGGTGGACGTATGTCTCTCAATTTCCAACGCCTGCAGTGTGTGGGTTTCAAGCCGTGATAATGTGTCAAAGTTCTTTCCTATTCAATGAAGGGAAGACAAAGGATCCAGAGCATCAGACTGTATAAGACAGTGGTTCTCCTACATGTCTCCTCAGATCATCTCAGAACTGCTAACGCCAGTGTTTAAGTCTATAACCTCAGGAAGACAGATCCAGAGCATCAGACTGTATAAGACAGTGGTTCTCCTAATGTCTCCTCAGATCCCCAGACGTTCTCCAACGTTTCAGGATCCCAGACGTTCTCCAATGCTCTCCTCAGGCCCCTAGACGTTCTCCAAACTCTCCTCTGGCCCCTAGACGTTTCTCTAAACGTCTCCTCAGGCCCCTAGACGTTCTCCAACGTTTCCTCTGGCCCCT